>NW_028277044.1:2978214-3149285 GCF_059951505.1 Python bivittatus | reverse complement strand
TTTCCTTTTAATCAGACTTATGTTTGAGCATTTCTGAAAATTTCCGAAAATCTGAGTCACAGCCAAAATGGATGAATTTCTCCAGACAGAGAGGGTGGGTGCCCCAGGATAGTGAATTATAGATTATTACTGCTGTCATTTTATATTTCTCAGTTTGCCTTCAGGAACTCCCATTGATCTGCTTGCTTTTTAAACTGCAATAGATCACAGCTTTTATTTTATAGTGACATTTTGATATATATTACAGCCAGAGAGGTCAAAATACTGAAAATTGAGATGAAAACAAGATTGAGACACACAAGACATAGTACGAGATAAAAAAAAAGAACAAACGATCAAACAAAGCCATCTTATTGTAATGCATAGAGAGTGTTGTGTTTGCCAAGACCAAACAAGATTTTGATACTTGCAGAAAACTCAGATTTCTATGTAGTGGAAAATAGATACCATCAAAATAATGATATGACAATGAGCAATAATTTGAGGGGTCATGAATTTCCAAGTGTTCTCTCTGAAGTGCCAGCTGCTTTGATATTCAATTGCATTTGCATTCAGTGGATTTACCAGCTAAAAGACTATTTGTTGGCCACTAAACAATGGCTGCTTGGATGTAACAGTCTCTATAGGAATCCTTCCTTATTCTGTACATAATAGAGGCAGATTTAAGGCATGTATAGGTCCACAAAATTACTAAGCCATTATTATTCAGCTGAGATTATTAACACACTAAGCCATTAACCAAGATTTTTAAATAACACCTTGGTTATATAATGCACTAAGGCAAAGCTAAACAAATCACATTATGGCTTAGTATGATGTGTGAACCTAGCCCACATCTCTGTCTACCTTCCCATGATTTTTGAGTGCCAAGAAATCTTAATTTGTGGAAGAAATCAGGTATGTTTACTAACAGATTGCAATACATAATATATTAATATTATAGCTGTTCAGCATTTCAGAATTGGTTCCAAAAGCCTGGGAGTGGGAGAGTAACATTGCCTTCTGCAATGCTTCAAAGTAGCCATGCCTTTCCCCTGGGATCACATGGTCTTTGCTTCTGTCACATGATCTGGGGTAAAGATATGACTACTTTGAAGAATTGCAGAAGGGGTTATGTTTCTCTCCTATTGTACATTTTGAAGCACCATTTTGGAATTGAGTCATTGCATAACCATAATAAATGCAAAATAGAATTTGAATGTTTACATATGTTTTGCATCACATGTCACACGGTACTGACATACAATCGGTAATTGCATAGCTTCTTAACCACTCTTTTCTTCATCCTTACAATGGAAAAAAATGAATATTTGGCAAAATGTAATGTGATTGGATAGGCTTTTCAGATATTCCCTGCAAAGATGGCAGGACTTGGGGTGGGGGTGGGGTAGCTTCCAGTTGACATCTGTGCTGATTAAAGCTTATTAGTTATGACAAATCTTTACATTCTGAAACATTATGCAATTAGATTTTAACTTTGGAGAACAATAGTAAGGAAGAATTAATGTCTTTATTCCCTGCTAGAGGAAGTCCCAAAGATGTTGGCTATTATGGGAAAGAAAACTTGATACACCAGGATTTTGGATTGATTCAGCAGACCCTTTGCATAAGGTTGATCTTGCTTAATGACCCTAATTGGGACCAGAATTTCTGTCACTAAGTGATGTGGTCACCATGCAAAACTTCATACAACCACACCACTTAGCAATGCAGTTTTGGTAGTGCCAGCTGTGGTTGTTAGGCCAGGACCATGCCATCATTAGGCAAGGACCTCACACTTCTCCTGCCTGCTGCGCTCACCTCCACTTCAGCCCTGATCAAAAAGTACATACATACATACATACATACATTTTCTTTTTCTTTCTTTTTCTTTCTTTTTCTTTCTTTTTCTTTCTTTCTTTTCTTTTCTTTTTTCTTTTTTGCTTCTAACAATCTTAATCTTTATTTCATCAAGTTGCTGTCATAGGACTGAATCTCCATTCAGACTGTTTCTCCTATCTCAAAGATTTCTTCAGGGTTTTAGAAACCTTATTTTGTAAATCCAAAAATAAGTCCTTGCCCATGTACTTTTGCATCTCTTGATATGTCATTTGTATTCCCATTCTGTCATTTCTGTCTTACAATTCTTTTTTTTTTAATTTTCTAATATTTTTCCATCAGCTACAATTTGAATCCCTTCTTAATCCTGTCTGTCTTCTTCCATATATTGTTGTTGGTCACATCATTCACTTCTTCTTTATAATTTTATTCAAAAAATACATTTACAGGTACAGAAATTATTGCTGTCAAATTAGTTAGAAGTTACTCTCCTTTCAAAAATCCTTTGAAACATCTCATGCATCTGACATTTTGTAAATTTTACTTTTCATTTTCCTGCCTGGAAATTTAGTCCTCTCTAGTGGCCTATTTCTATCTTGACAAGTCATTTGCTTTGTTTTCAATTTTCAGCCAATAATCTCTTTCCTGATAGACTAGTTTGTGTTCCCACAGAAAAGTTGTTTTGTTTAATCATTTTTTTAAAAAATCTTAGCAAAAGTCCTAATATTCCAAATTCATCTGGTTCCTTAAGCTGTTTAAAACTTTCTTAAATTAAATTCTTATTTAGCTTTTTGCCATTTGTTTTGTATTCTTTAAGTTCTTTAAACTGCTGGTTAGCTTTTCTTCTATTTTGGGATGAAGTTTTATTCACCAAGTAGTTTTTCAGACTTGTTGTTTGGAAGACCTCTTTTAACTGTAAAATAATTGTAAATCCAAAAGTGATTAGAAAGTGATGTGGTTGAACCCAGTGTCCTTAAAAGCTCTACCACAGTTGAGAGTGTGATGACTTCCCTTGTCTCCCGGTGCTCAGACCCACAGGATGACTGCTAACCTGCAGTTTCCTCATGAGAAGCAGCCGTCTGGAGTTCAAGTAGTCAATCTCTCATCCTCTCCTTGTCCAGAGGGGTTCCATTGGACCAAGCTTGCCACCAGTCCGTCAGTCGTTGCCACATCGTCTCCGCTCTTTCAGAGACATCTAGTTCACCATTTTTCCTCACCCAGAAGCCTAACTAGGCATGGTTTTAAAGTATATTAATGAATATTCTCTTAAATAAATATCTGACATGCAAACTAATTAATTTCAGGAGGAACAGACTGGATTAATTTGAATCCATTAAATAGTTAATATTCAATGGCATGAATTATGTGCCTATACATGACACATATTTATAATTTTATTGGGATATATTTAATGAATGTAATCCAAAGTTCACTACACACTGTTTACAAGCTTTTATAGATTTTAGTGATTTAGTGTATTTACTTTTGTATTAATGGTTTTTTTCTCATTCTTTTCTTTTCTCTGTTTCAGCAGTTCATAGGCTAAGGCTATGACACACCCAACATCATAAAATTGTACAGGTGATTCTGTGCTTTAAATAGTATAAGAGACAGTGGAGTCTGCAGTACATATTTTTCAGGATAATCTGGAATAAATTGTGACAAACTGCCATGAAATTACCAAAAATGTGATGTGACTTTTCTTTTTAATGCATCCTAAGTTCTTGTTTGTTTGTTTGTTTTTCCTTGTACTTCTTGTACTGCTTCTTGCCACCTATAGCATTTTCCTGAACTTTTTGTTCTGAATGAGCACCAAAACACTTATATCCAGTTGTTCTGCTCAATGCCTAAAAAAAAAGAAAAAACCCAGTCTGTCTTAGCACATCACTAACACTGCAAAACAGCTAGACTCTTGGATTTCTCTAAAGAAAATCTTTGCTCAAATTGCTACTTACCTATTGCAAAGTGAAGAGATTGCTCTTTAAAATCTAATATATTTTACAAGATGGTTGGAAGGATACATTCAGATAAATTTGCCTATGAGGCCTTTGGTGGTCCTCAGATATTATTTTTCTGCTCTCAGCAGTAAATTGGACTAAGAGGTAACTCTACACAGCCTCGAAAATGGTGCTATAATTCTCATATCTGTTTAGAACAGTAAAGAAAAGTTAGGTCCTGTGGAACAATCTCAAGGATTTGTTCTGAAGTAAAAGTGTTGCCATTAATGGGTGTTTGTTTGTTTGTTTGTTTGTTAACATGTTTGGGCTGGTATGTACATGTGGAATTTTGAAAACATGTTCTCACAAAATGGCATTAGAAAAAAAATTGCCCATACACAAGTTAGCTCTAAGAGGAGCTGGCAAAAAGCTCATTTACTAATAATCAAATGAGGTGGATCCCTTCTATCTACTTTAATCCCAGGAATGTGATAGATAACCCTCAGACCATTAACATCAGACAGACCCACTTTAGAGGCCCCACCATCCCAAAATTATGCTGCCAAGGTGGCTGCTTGCCCATTTTTCAGGGTTTCAGATAGCATTAAGAGTGGAATGGGATAAATTTGTTTCTGGGGGGTTCCTCATCCCCACCCTTAAACAAAAGGTGGGGAGGATTTAGCCAGAACCCTACTGGTGATGTCAGAACCATCTGGTAACTTCCTGTGACTAGCTGTGGATGAGCTGTGACACCTGGAACACCTCAAACCACAACCTGGACAACCACCTCTTGAGGTTGGTTTAACTGGTTTCCTGCTGTTTCAGGGGGTGGGACAAGATAATCCTTGTGGTCCCTTCCAGCTCTACCATTCAATATGGTATTGCCCATCTGGCACATTTATAGGCAAAGCATTAGCTTCAGTCATTTATCGCTTTTAGTTTTAAAGAAGGCATATGAGGCATAAGTAGTATATTAACATTTTGCTTGAGGCCAATACTTTACTTTACAGGTTTTGATTTAATTTTTGATTGCTTGATTGATTTTTCAATTAGAGGAGTCTGGGAACCTGAAGAATACAAGAGAGGCACTAGCAGTGTACCCATGCTGAATTATGGACCTCGGTCTTATATAGTTGGATTCTATGAAGTTCTGAATTGGGACTGAGTGGCAATTTTTTCCACTGTTTTGCAGCTTTGCTGTTTATTGCTTTTATGTCTTTCTTTCTCTTCCTGGGAGAAAGGGCAGGTTCTGAGGGCCACAAAAAGAGGACAAGGGGAGAATGTGTCTTGGGTCCATAGTTTGTCTATAGCTTATGGGGGCATGGTCAAAACATAAAATTGTCAGGTATGGCAATATAACAATTGAAAGCCCCCCGCCCCCATTTTTTACATGCATTGATGCTCATAGAAAAGAGATAAGGCTTTGATCATGGGACTGCACCCTTCATCCTGACCTTGTTTCACCCCCCACATGGCTGCTCCATGCAGATGAATAATCTAAGGACATCACAAGTCTATAATAGAATCACACCAATTGCTGAATAAAGGCTCCCAATGACAAAATGCAAAGTGACGAGAGCAACGTTACATTGCCCAGGAAAGAGACCTCAGACAGCAGCTGTCAGTATCTGCTCAGGTATAGGGAAAGACTCTAATTTTATTGGTAATAAAATTATTGGTGCTCAGTTCACTTCTCTGGTTTTCTTTATTTAACAAGAAGAAAGAGTTGAACAATGAAGGGAACACCAAGTACATAAAATGGTCTGTAAGACTGATAAAACTAAGGAGGCATGAACGACAATTCTCTTCCCTCTTGCACATTCTACTTAAATTTAGACATAATGAATTCTCTTTAGGAAATACTTAAACACTTGCCCTAATTCCTAAAAAACTCACTGAAAACATGAGACTAACAGGAATTGTCCACAACTTAATGTTTTTTTTAAAAAAATCTAATTATGAGAATGTTACCTCCTTTTAAATTTATGATCTGGTTGCTCTTCTTGAACCTGTAAATGACTTCTGCCCTTCTGTTAGCTCAGTCACCATGAAACGGTTTCACTGTCACTGAATGATTATCCTTTTACTAACAAGGCAGTATTTTATCAACTGGTTCTTGAGGTATGGCTGATGGACCCGAATGCAATATCTCATTCTTTCTGTGCACGTGAGAATTGTCTTACCTCACTGTCTGTGCATGTGTAATTCAGTTGCAGGATTTCAGTGAGAAATGAAAGGACTGAAAGCTAAATAAGAGAAGAACAAAATTACAGAATACTCCTGACTGAGACAGGACATAGGGCTGCTCCAATGCTGGGTCGATGTTACTTATAACATAACTCACATTCTTAGCAGCAGTCAGAATGGCCAGGCAGGTTCCAAAGGCCTCTGGCGTGCTGACACCTCCCGCCATCACCACTGCTTCATTCTGCTTGCTCACTGTCAGCCATCTTCAACCAACTTCTCTTTACCATGAAGGGACCTCTGAGGAGAGAAGATGGCACTTTGTCCTGCCCACCCAACATTTTAATTTCTACAAAATGTAGTGTCCAGTGTCAGGCATTATATTTCAGTTGTGGTTATGGCTGGCAGGATTAGAATTGGGCTAAACATTATGTTTAGTCCCTTATGAAGCTGTACTATGGTGCCAGTCCTTCCCTGGTGGTGGAGAGAGAGGTATAAGAAGGAAAGGGAGGGAGAGTAGGAGAAGGCAAAGGGTAGATACCAGTAGGAGGGAAGATTCCTGCTTGAGAGTTTAGTTGAATTTGATGCCAAGTCTGCTCAAAATCAAGAACCCTCAGAAATATTGAAATTTAGCAGATTTCCTTTCTTTTTTGTTCCAGCTTTTCTTAGGCATCTTTTCATTTTAGTCAAAGCATGTTGCCTCACAGCCTGAATACTTGATTTGCATGCTTCCTTCTGATGATTAATATCTATAGAGAAAGGAAGTCAAATGCAATCAACAATTGAAATAAACAACCCTCCATCTAGCAAATTATTTGTCCCTCCGATAGTCTCTGATGTAAATTCTCTAACTGGTTGCAAAAATCCACCAAAGCAAAAACACACACCATTTTGACCTCTGATCGAAAAGCCCAGAATATTTTCCTCCTCCTCCCCCTCTCTTGCTTTTCTTTTGGACTTCCTCAGAAATCATTTAATATTTTAGTCAAGGAGGAACCAGCAAATTCTCTTCAGTATTTCCACTATAAGAAGTCATCAGTGGATCTCTGCCAGCTTTTATCACCTTTAACCAGATCTTGAGTATCATCATGATGTCCCGTTCCTCCACCAGTATTGCCAAAATTATTATAAGATCCTTCAACAAGACCATGAACATATTACAATATTTCAACAAGAGCTCAAAAGATTTTAACATTCCTGCAGTATAAAAGTCATATAATTTTGAAAATTTGTGTACAATTTTCTGAGAGTTCATAAACTTTGCAATTTTGGTGATTTTTTTTTTTTTTAATTACTGTGGGAATCTAGCGATACCTCTTGAGAGTTAAGCACAAGTTCTGGAACCCTTGATACTGCATTACTGATCTCTACTCTAAGGGCTACACATTTCCTTGAGGGAGGTAAGGAAGGTTTCAGTAAAACTGAAGACGTATCTTGGGGCAGTTCCATGCATTCCAATAAGCTAAAGGCCTTACACCATCTTCTATCCTCACATATAACTTCTGCACACTTGCCATTAGCCATGCTGCTTGAGGTTGCAAAAAGTTGCAATACATGGTATTTATGGATACTATTTGCTTACTCCTGACCAGAGATTCAGTGAGGAACTCACTGATAAGCCTTTCAAGCAAATTGTTTCCTCTTTCTATAGAAGAACAGCATGTATTGGTCACTCCTTGTAGAAAGGTCATTCTTTTCCTTTACATTTCTATGCTTAGAAGATGTGTGTCATAGAATTGTACTTACTTTCTTTTTATATAATAGAATCTTTTTCACCATAAAATGAAGATACGTATTAGTAGATTGTCTGATTGTTTAATTGTACCTGGTATTGTTTAATTGTACCAAGTCTTGTCTGGACTTGGAAGCTAAGCAGGGTCAGGCTGAGTTTATACTTTGATGGGAGAATATTAGGGCATCCCAGAACTGGGGACTAGACTGGAAGTCAAGTAAACATCCTAGAATGGCAAACCACTTGTGTATTGTTTCCAGAAGACCTGCATGAATGTATTCATTAAAACATTAAGAATCAAATCTGTCTTGAAGGAGAGTTTAGTTTTGCTTAACAATATCCCACCTGCTCTGCTTTTTTTTTTTTTTTCCATACTACAAGATTTTCCTAAATATTTAAAATATGGGCAGCTAAATGTGCACCAGGATCATGAAGATATTTAGTAGAAAAATGTCAAAACAAATATTCTGGTTCATGATTTTCTATCTGCCAACACCCGGCTAGTAACACAAGAAATGGTCGGAGTGGGAATATAGTTGGCCCAGAAGAGCACGCGGGTTTCCAGGTAGTCTATAAAGAGACACACCTGTAAAACAAGCCTAGCAATAATGTTCAAGTGGAAAAGGCAGTTGTCCTACATATTAACTCCACAATTTGCATGGTGTATGTAGGTGGATATGAAATGTCAAGTTGATCATCAAACAAGCACAAAAATAAACCTAGAATTTGTACTAAATTGTGAACATGAGGACATAAAAAAGAAAAGAATAGCAATGGGAGGAAAGCAGCTGAATCCAAATCAAGAGTTATCAGCATCTCTTTTATTTTGACTTAAATTTATAGAGGTTTTCCTTCTTTGATACTAAAATATTTTGCAAATGCAAACTCTAGAACTTTTTTAAAGAAACATGTCTCCCCTCCCCTTCCTGAGTAGTATGAGATACATGCATAAACATACATGTTTGGATTTTCAATAGCTTAAATAGATATAGATATAGATATAGATATAGATATAGATATAGATATAGATATAGATATAGATATAGATATAGATACAGATACAGATACAGATACAGATATAGATATATAAAACCTGTGTACCTCTTTCCTATATCTTCTTGACTTACTTGTATTATATGCTTTTAGGGAGAAACTACATGGGTAGGAATTGTAATTAGTTTCATTCTCACATAAAATTGCCTTTGTATGTATCAAGAATAGCGGAGGAAAAAGATTAATGCATTGCTAGTCAATATGAATAAGTCTTGTCTCATCTCTGCCTGTCTACAGAACATCTAGTGACATATGTCACCAGTCAGACAACTGGCCTTCTTGATCGGGTTGTCCACATTGGTTTGAAATGGCTGTCCAGAATCTAAGATAGGAAAGTCTAGGAACCTTGCTTGATAGTGCCAAGAAATGAAACTAGGATATTTTGCATGACATACCTGTGCTTTGCAATGAGCTGCAATTGTTTACCTTATTGATGTATGCATATATTGACAATATGTTTATCTTGTCCAGCTCAGTCATGACCCCTGGCAGTTTACGTAAAATGTAAAAATTCAGAAACAACATAGATATACAATACAGGAGAAAAAAAATGTTGCCCACTAATCCACTACTCTACTAAACTCTGAAAACCTGCTCAAACAAGACAGTTTTCACCAACTTTTGGAAAGCTAGAAGGGGTTGGTGCCAAGCAGAATCAAGGGGCTTGGAGACCACAACAAAGAAGGACTATCTTCAGGCCCATGATTCTCTGAAGTCTTCTGGGGATGGGATCCTTAGCATCCTGTCTCTGCATATAAAGACAAACTGGGTGGATTTTATATGGAGGAGATGGGTAGCTTGAAGCTAAGTGCGTTGGCTTTAAAGTAAAAACCAGAAGTCTGAATACAGTCTGAAAGCCCATGGGCAGCCAAGATGGTCCCAAAGTTGGGCTATATACAGTCTCTTTGCTGTCATAATTTATGATTTATACAGTCCATAAGAATCACCATCAGGCATGCACTGGGAAGGATTACTAACCACAACCAAATGACATTCCAGGAATGTCCTGTAGGGAATGTCATGAACAAGCAATTTCTTTAAGAAAGACCATAGGTGGCTTACAGATTACTTAGGTAGCTCAATCACAAATGTACCAAAAATGAACAATCTGGTGGCTTCCACATTGCTTTGCATTACAGCTCCCAGAATTCCTTACCACTGGCCATACTAGTGGGGTTAGTGTGTGTGTGTGTGTGTGTGTGTGTGTGTGTGTCTTTGATTCAGTGTTGACTCCTGGTGACTGCCTGGACTAGTCCCTGCAGGTTTTTTGGCAAGATTTCAGAAGTGGTTTGGCATTGCCTCCTCCCTAGGGCTGAGAGAGAGTGATTGGCCCAAGATCACCCAGGCGGCTTTGTGCCTAAGGCAGGAATAGAACTCACGGTCTCCAAGTTTCTAGCCTTATGCATTAACCACTACACCAAACTGGCTCTGGGATTATGACAACTGGTCTAAAATATGTAGAGGTGCTACATTGCCTATAAACAAAATTCGGCATACTGTATTAAGCTTTTCCTGCCATTAACTGGTTGGATGACTAAATGCTATGGGAAACAGTGCAGGCTGATGAATATGAAGAAGGAAGAAGTGTCTTGTCCATATGCTGAAACAGAGGGTCAGAAACAGTTGGAGAAGTATTTCTAAGGGAAATAAAATTGAGCATTATTGTGACAATCCTTGGTGATACATGGCAGTAGGACTACAGCTATGATAGACACTGTGCTTGCACAAGAGAAAGTTCTGGTGTTTTGTAATAATGAAAAAGTTTATCTGGGAACATCAACACATTTTAGTGTATTATAATCCCTTTTTGATGTTTCTGATAAGGGCATGATCACTGTAGCTGCTCAAGTCATCTGAACTAGCTGTATTTTGCCCACAGAAAAATCATTTTGCTTTAGAAAGACTTGTCTTTACTTTATTCCCTTTTTAATAAAAAATTCCTATTGAGGTCTCCTCCTGCGTGTAATTTTCATACTAAAATCAAATATCTATAATCCTCTTACACTGAAGTCCATATAGCATATCAAATGTCTTTCTGTGTTTCTTTGACTTCTGTTCCTTCAAAGAGCACTGTGCTAAATGATATTTAAATCAAAAGTAACTTTCATTAGAGGGAAATGAATTCACAATAATTTCTTGTCCAAATGCTTGAAATATTAAAAAAGAAGAAGAAGAAGGTTGACATTCAGAGCCTCTGATAAGGCATTGGCATTATGTTTTGGACTAGAATATATGTATGAAAATAAACAGAAGTTTGAACTTGAACTTGGGTCTGTTTTGGAGGACAATAAGAAGAATTGTCTTGAACTCTACTGGAGTACATTGGAGCCCAGTCAATGTAAGGATTGATTTTTTTTTTCATTCAAGCAGAAAACTAATCAGTTCAAATATAAACCCAATATATTTCATTGCCATTAATTTTCCACATACACTTGCATTTATTAGGCGATGAACTGTAATGGGGGGGGGGGGACAGTGGAGCTAAAAGGATTATATTGATACAGAAAGTTGAGAGAAGGAAAAAGAAGTGGGATTTCTAATGAATACAGTGTGCCAGGGCCTGGGAATTTTATTGAACACCATAATAAAGAATCAGAATCAGAATCAGAATCAGAATCAGAATCAGAATCAGAATCAGAATCAGAATCAGAATCAGAATCAGAATCAGAATCAGAATCATCTTTATTACGGTCACAGACCAGAAAACAATAATAAAGAGGATTCTAATTTAATCTGCTTCAAGAGAAGTTGTGATTATGAATTGAATCATCTCTGCTGGAGTGAGTAGATTTCCTATGCTACCACTTGTTTGGCTTCATTGCATGGCCTTTCATAAGTATTTCATCCCACTTGTCGCCTGAGTTACTTTGTCTCTGTGCAGTTATTTGTGATACTGTCAAAGTGTGTCAGATCTTATGCCTAATTAAATTTACTGTTTGGAGTAGAATCAAAATTCAAGGCTGAATTTCCTATTCATCCATAACCGCTCTAACTTTAGAGCAGATTTTCCCATCCAAAAGTGTCCAGATGATATTGGACAATTCCACAGCCAGCGTTGCTAAGAGTCAAGGAAAACTGAAAATGACCTAAAAGGCCTGCAGAGTCTTGGAAACCATAGAATGCTGCAGAAATATCTTCCACAAACTTCTATTATATTTCTGTCACCAACTTCTATTCTCCACCTCATAGTAACAGAAGCCGTATATTGAATTCTGATTTTAAAACCAACCAACCAACCATGTGCTTTTGATAGTATTTGATTATACATGTATACTTGAATCACATTCACATAGCAAAATTGGTAAAGACTCCCTTAAGTCAAGCTTGACTTCTGATGATGGAATACACACACACACACACACACACACATTCTATTGTCAGAAGTGTGTATGTGTGTACGTGTATCTCCTCTCACCCCTATGGGTGGTATGTGTCTTCCTCAGTCTCAGGTCCTCTACCAGAGGCTTGGGAGTTTGAGGGTTCTGCGCAGTGTCTTAGCTCTTCCTAGCACTGCACTCTTCTGGACAGAGAGCTCTGATGTTCCTGGGACCTGTTGGAGCCACTCTCCCAGCTTAGGAGTCATAGCCCCAAGTTACTTTCCACATCCTCTCTATTTCCTCCTTCAGGCCCTGGTACTTCTCCAGCTTCTCTTACTCCTTCTTCCTGATGTTGCTATCAATTGGCACCACTATATCTATCACCACTGCTGTCTACTGGTCCTTGTCTTCTACCACAATGTCTGGTTGATTTGCCAGTACCTGCCTGTCCGTCTGGATCTGGAAGTCCCACAGGATCTTAGCCCTGTTATTTTCCACAAGCTTCTATGGAATCTCCCATCTGGACCTGGAAGGGTCTAGCCCATACACTGTGCAGATGTTCCTGTACACAATGCCAGCTACATATATATATGTAGCTTTCTTAACAACAATAGAGAAGTAGGTAGCCATTCTTCCAGGAGGTGGATTTTTCCCCTCATTTAATCTGCAGTAGACTGAAGTCATTCCTACAGTCCAGTGCCAAGTATGTCCTCCCTCTTCTTCTTGACAAGGTTCCAATGTCTTTATCAGCTGGACAGTAGAGCCAACTGAACAGATGACATTTTTGCAGAGTGGTACCTGAGATGTGGCAAAGTTTCTTTTGACTCAAGCTTGAGTCCTGGTGACTTCAAGGATACAGCTAGGCAGTTTTCTTGGCAACTAAAAGTGGAAGTGTTTGCCATTGTCTTCTGCCTCCTTTGTTTTATTTTTCCTTCCCAGTCTAGCCTCCAGACTAGGCATTCTCTGGATGTCTCCCACCTAAGTACTAACCTGCCTGACCCTGCTTAGGCTTTAGGGATGCATGATGTTATCCAGGTGCTGCCACTGGCTGAGACACTACAGATGTGGAACTGTAACCTTTTTGTGTTTCAGTTGCATGAGAAAGCACACAGACAGGCATACATGTTCTGTTCTTCTTTTTCAGTACTTCATCTCCTCATTTGTATTTTATTGTATCAATAACAAATTAATTGCAAAACTTATGGGTTTTAGACATATGCAAAAACTTCATGTATTGTGCAGTGACTTTTATGTTCTGCTGTCCATAAAGTAGCATCAGGCCCAGTGTTTTTTCCTTGCTTTAAAACCTGATATTGAAGCTTCTGGATTTAAAAAAAGCATCTGATTACAGGGTGCGACAGCATAGAACAGTTATTGTGGAAAAGGTCCAGTGAACTATGTCATTTTATCTGCCTTTCACTTAATTGTATCAGGAAATTTTCACTCAGCCCTTGGTTGTCATATTTTTAAGCATCAGCCATTATAAAGCTGATTTTTAAATATCCTATTTCTAAGGCAAAAACAGCCAATGGACACATGAACATCTAAGATATTAAGCTCTAGGAGCACAAAACATGGCTTGATTGCCATTACTGCAGATCCCTGGAAATAAATGATTGAAATGCTCAGAGTTTCAGCTTCATTACATTGCCAATTTGAGACCTGGGTATATTTAGCAGAAGTGAAATGCAACATCTAATGAGATGTCAGAAACTGAAGAGACTACACTGAGCTTTTTTGAAGGTATGGGCTATAGTGGAAAAGTATTTTTCTTTTCTTTTATGAAAAAAGTCAGGCTCTTTTTCTGGCAAATCAGGAATTTTAAAGGCTTCATATAGAGCAATTACACACCAGTTTCAATGACAATAGTATAAGAAATAGGTCAGAACTGGTCCTAATTACCACACTTCAATCTGACTTGCATATCTTTTCTCAATTTCTCAATTCTGTGACATTTGATGAGGAAAAAAAGTGCTGAAGATGAGCTTGGTAAATGGGAAATGTAGTGCACACTGATGACTTTTCAAGAATGGGGAACAGTTGTGTCCAAAATGCCACATGGCAAAGATGTTTTGTCCTTTCCATAGGCAAAGGCAACAAGCATTTCCTCTCCTTTAATTTGTGATTGTATACTGAATCTCTGGGCAGAGTGGGGGGACAATGAATGAGATGATTAATCAGGATCTGTCAAAGATGAAATGTAGGCACAAGTCAAGAGTTGCACTAGAGGATCAAAACTGAAGGTCAAAGCCAGAACCAAATTCTAAAAGTAAATCAGGATAACAGACAAGTCAGAAGGTTGATCAAAGAGCAATAAAATAGGAATAAAAGATGCAGGGTACAATCAGAGCTCAAGGAGACATTTTCTTCAGATAAGACTGAAGTGGGAAAGAAATTCTCCAATATTCCTTGTGCAAATGAATCAAGTGATTATCTTGAGTAGGTAGAATCAGCTCAGATTTTAGACAGGAATTCACAAGTTTTGGGGTTTAGAAGGCTGTCCTAACAATTTCTCCAGCATGCTGAGGACCTGTGGATGACATCTTTGTTCTTAATTATTTTACTTTATTAAAATATTTTATTTTTGTTTTTAAATGTATTCTATTTTTCAAGTAATGTGTATTTAGTATTGACAAAATTCCATCTCCCAAATAAACTACAGGATATTTTCTTCAGCAGGAGAAACATTCTTAACATTCTTGAGACTTTTTCACATCAGTATTATAGCTCTATCTGAAAAAAATCTATACTGTAATATAACAGTGGAATCCTCCAATCTTTTTTTTTTTAACTTTCTTTTAAATAGAAGAGCAAGTAGAGAAAAGAAATCAACAGAGTTAAGTGGGCCCCTAATAGCCTTTTTTAATTTTTTGCAAATTTGGGAAAGGACAACTTTGAGGGTTTTAAAGGAATACAATGGATGTTTTAATTTCTTCAAAGTGTAAGGCACCTGCTTAGTTGGCAATGTAAAAAAATGGGTTCAAATTATTTGCTTAACCCACTTGAGAGGTTAGAGGTGCCCTATATTCAATCCTCCATTGGGTTGCAGATGGTGCAGAGGCCATATTTTTCCCATTTTGGTCCTAGACTAAAAGTTCAAGTTGTAGCTGATGATGGAGATACAGCAAACCAATTGCTGATAGGTTCAGGTTCAATGGAAAACAAACACCTCTTTCTCTCTCTCTTTCTTCATAGAATGATTAGCTTAGGAGAAGCATCTTGCCTGGACATCAGGATAACTCTAAAAGATCCCACTTGACCCTATCATTCTTAAATCAATGTTCAGTGATTAGGTCTGTATATTAACACAGTACTTAATCTGAACCTAGAGCAGATTTGGGACAATTTGGATTTTTTTTTTAACTTGAGGTTTTAATAGCTCTGTCTCTAATTCAAAATCCTCCATGAAATTTCACCTCTAATATGTAATTCCAGAGTCTACCAGAGACCAACATTGATTTTAAAATATCATTTGTCTGTTTGTTTTAACAGAATAGCCAGCTAAGTAGCAATTCATAGACATAATTGGCTCATATTCAAAAGCTAAGCAGGACTGGACCTACTGTACATATTACTTGGTTGGTAAACCATCAAGGAATTCCCTGGAAGCAGGGGGAAAACAAAAACAAAACCTGTTCTGATGAAGGCAGCAGAAACCCACTCCCAAATTGTGGTTGTGAAGACTACATGGGTCTGAAGACAAGTTTGACTCAGAGGAGACTTTACTGTTTTGTAACATGCTTTAATGGAAGAAGGGGGAGGAGGAGGAAAGGAGAATATTGGATACATTAGCTGAAAGTCTACTTTCAAATCAGAGTGATGCTTGTGATAAAACTATTATCACTGCCCACTTGGGATTGGAATGGAGACAATTTGATGGGGATCCTCAGTTTGGCCATTTTGAGTCCTCTCTTCACTGTTTTCCATCTATTACCCTCAGAAGCAAGAAATAGTTTTGTGGTTGTCATCTGTACCTGATTGGTTTAAGAAGCAATCTTTTCTTCTAAGAAAAATACGACTAAATGTCTTATTATTTTCCCCATATGTAGCCCTCAGTAGCCACTCCATCAACTTCAGAAAGGGCCGTAATCATTCCTTAGCATCACTTCTTTCCTTTGCACAAAAAGCCATCAATTTACCTGGCCAGAGTTAGTCTGCACTCCAGAATCAACCACTGCAAATTTCATGGAATTCTGTCTCATTTCACTGCATTTTAATTTCACACTGTGCATTAAAAAGAGGCAAAATGGAAGCAGAGCAAAACTTAAAATGAGTTATAATTTGGGGAATCGGGAAAAGAGGGGGTCATGTTATTTTTTAAGGATTTTTCCTCCTTTTCCTCCATATAAAGAATAGTCAAAAGGAAGTAAAATAAATTTGGGAGAAAGAAACAGTAGGCAAAACCCAGTGGATGTAACTTGGAAGCTGAATTTCAGCAGAACAGTGTCTGAATGGAATAGCTTATCAAAAGTATGCCTACCTGAAATTTCAGAAGCTGTACACTTTAAAAAAAAAATAACTACTTTAATTCTATTTTTGTGAAGGCACATAGAAGCAAACATTATAGCTCCTTTGTAAAGCAACAAGACCACATGCTGTGTAGCTGCTATGGCATGGCTGACAGAGTCAATGCCATATAGAAGTTACATCTAGGGTTTGGGACTGGGACTGGGGAAATAAAGATTCAAATCCATCCCCAGCCATAGATGCTCACCGAATTACTTTGAGTTACTCTTAGTCTAACTTCACTCATAGAGTTCCCTATCAGGGGATAAAACGTTAGCATGTATACAGATTTAAGCTCCCACTATAACTCCCACTACAGTTATTGGTCTGTTACAAATCTCCCCTGTATTTAAATAATTCTACCCACATAACTGATCACTCATAGGCATCTTTTCAGACCTAATTTGTATGCCAGAGATTGAAACAGAAAGATACAATTAAAAATGGTGCATATTTTCAAAAGGAAAAGGATGGGGAGACACAATCTATAAAGTTGCTGACTATAAAACATAATATTAAGACCTTTTATACCACTTGGCTTTCAGCAAAACTCAGCTTGTTGCAACTGCCCTCCCCTCATCCAGCTCTTTGATTTTCTAGTCTGACAAACTGCTCACTGAATAAAAGATGAAGAGGGGGCAGAGGGTGGGGTTAGTCTGCAGCCCAACTAAATGAAAAGTCATCAAAACAAGAAAATTGTTTGGAAATGAATAAAAGTGATGCAAAAGAAAGTTGCTGTGTGTTTGGCTCATTTAGGGTCAGGATGACCACTGTCCATATTGTGTTTGATTACCCCATTGCATTGCTACATTACTCTGTCTCATCCATTCCAGATACATTTTCAATAAAAGATATTGCTGTCAATTCTTAAAAAGGCTCAGATGCTAAGTAGAGGAAGAGGAGAAATGGGAAGGGGAGGCACTGAGTATCAGGCATCTAAGTCAGTATTTCAGACTTTCAGATTCTATTCACCTGAATTACCATAACTCTTTGGTCATCAATCCATCATAAAATAAAATGTTTCGAATTAAATGTTGTAAACACACAGCTGAATAATGGTCAAAAGTTTATTTCAGCAATAATACATTTGATTTGCGATATTATACGATAGTTAAGAAGAGAATGAGTTTTCAAATAGAGAGGTATATTAAGATGTAAGAGCTTAAGAAAAATTGGCTAAAGCTGATCTAATTACTGGTTTCACACTCCTTTATTCTTTATTCAGAAGTTACCCAAGAGATTGGAAAGAGAGTTAACTGATATTCTGTCTTACCATGTAATTAACTAATCACCATGATTGTCAGAAAACAATAATATCAACAATGAAGAATCTAACTTCAAAAAAAAAAATTCTGATGAAGAAAATGACCAGAAAAAAAAAAAAGACAAAGACAATGAAGTAGAAGTCAAATTTATTTTATTTTTGGGAAGCAAACTGAATGCCCTCTGGAAGATACTTGTCAATCCCAAAGGTCACAAGACTCTCGCATAAGCTTCCTGATATCAGGATGCTTTCTTGATATTTTTTGATATTGGAAATTTGTTTTACTGTCCTCTAAGCTGATATGCATCTGTTCATTCTATGTAGCTCTTCTTTGTAGCAATCACATCTGAATTATTGCAGTGAAACAATTCTAACATCATCTTGATAGATGTAAGGTAGCCAATTTTCTATATTCTTAGAAATCTCCACTACATGTTGTATAGTAAAATGCTTGATGTCATACTGTATTTATTTGTTTGTTTGTTTGTTTGTTTTGCCTGTTTATATGACACAGTTTCTAAATTGCCCCACTCTGAACAATGATGGGCAATATACATGAGCAATCCAGATAAATCAATATCTCCATATATTAAAACAACCTACAATTCAATATAATTGTAATGGGGAAAAAAATAATCAGAAACAGTTAAAAAACAGATGATCACCTGGAGTTGCCAGGAGGGAGGACCAGGACGTTGGAGCAGGTCCTCTCTCAGTGTTTGAACCAGATAGGCATAGACATGCTTGACAAGGTATTCCCAGTGCCAAGCCGCATTTGGCTTTAATTATGTAAATACCGTTTGATAAAGTGATAACCTACAGATAACAACCAACCAAAGAAAAATTGAAAACTATTCTCAGCTGGTTTTAAACTATTTTGGGTTTCTGCTCCATTAATTGAGTATTTAAAGCATTGTACCAAAGTTCTATGCTTCCTCCACCTTTTATACAGGTTCTGTGCATTAAAGTGTCAGTAATATTGCTCCCTCCCTCTCCCTCTCCCTCTCCCTCTCCCTCTCCCTCTCCCTCTCCCTCTATCTATCTATCTATCTATCTATCTATCTATCTATCTATCTATCTATCTATCTATCTATCTTCTAAATGACCTTCCATGCTGTATTATTGTTTTCTGTATACATTACCTTTCATGCTCAACAGAATACATAGTTTTAGAACTTACTATACATTAACTTAAGGAAAAACATAGAAAGAAGTGTTCCCATTCCATCCTCTACCATATCAGTTCATAATCCTGAAAAGCATTTCCAGAGGGTTAGGGACTCTCCTGAACAATAAGGTAAATTAACATAGAATATCCATAGGTGTCAGCCCTTCAAGGTAGACTAGACTAGAAAATCAAAGTTATGAATGGCAATACTACCTTTATTGTAAGATTACAGTAACAGAATCTGGCAAGTCTGAATACACTCCCCCCCCCCTTTATCTTTATGACAACTAGGGAAAGTCCTTTTTGAGATTATTTCTCAAATTACATTTCTGCCCTGGACTCAGATTTCGTTTATCTGACTGTTGTCTTGGTTGAGGCTCTTCCTCCTGTTCCTCAAGATTCTTTCTTCTTCCCATTACATAAGGAGAAAAACCTGCTATTCCCTTCTACTGGCAGCCCCATCTCTGTACCCAATCCTTAACTCCTCCCTACACAAAGATCCTTTGAAGATATAAGGATTCAAATACAGGTAGTCATTGCTTAATGACACAATTGGGACTGGCAACTCCATCGCTAAACAATGCAGTCATTAAATGAGACATTGTGTGACCATGATGGACTTACAGCCTCACTTTCGCCATGGTCATTAAGTGAGACATCATGTGACCTCAACTTGCAACTTACTGCCAGCTTCTCCACTGATTTTGCTTGTTGGAAGCTGGCTATGAAGTGCACAAATGGCGATTGTGACCACAGAATGCTATGACGGTCATAATGCCCACCAATTGTGAAGCACCCAAATCTCAATCACGTGACTGTGGTGATGCTGCAACAGACATAAGTGTGAGGACTGGTCATAAAGTTACTTTTTCAGTGCTGTCATAATTTCAAATGGTCACTAAACAGGGCAGTGGTTAAGTGAGGACTACCTGTGTATTCAAATCCATAGAATTTTTTTGTTAAAAGAGCTCTTATAGTACTTAATATGATTGATTTCTACTGATTTAGAAGACATTAAATGGTAATATCCTAATCAGCTATTACCTTCTTTATTTTATGCAGATCTCCAAGTCCTGAAAGCTAAGCTATGAGATATAGAACCACTGAGTATGTATGAAATTTAATGCAGTGTCATATAACTAGAGCCAAATCATGCCATTATGAAACTGAGTGATGACACAAGGGAATAAATGTACCAAAAAAACATGAGGTTCCTTCCACATCAGAAACTGATCAACATTAATCAGTGAACAAAATACTGAATTCGTTCATTGTCTAGCACATTTCTATTTGTGTCAAGTAGAATGTCCAGCTTTTTAAAAGATCAGCATATTCATCCATTAAATTAAGAGTGTGTATTTATCATTTTCACATATACATGCACACTAATAGAAACAAAGAGAATTGCCATTATGCAATCACATTACACACACACACACACACACATACACACACCAGCCCGTGGATGGGTTTCCTTGTATCTAGCTTTTAAAAATCACACAAAACACTGATTAATATTGGCTTTACAATGACCTTAAACTTCAGTAGGGCTGACCCTTCTCTAAACCAGCAGGAATGGGAAAAGAAATGGATATAGGCAGGAAATTGTGTATCAATGTGCATCAACATTTTAAAATGCTGGTGTGGAAGTTGGGTGTTTGATAGGCACTGATATCTGAATAGATAATACATTAGCTGCTGAACAATGTAAATTACATATATACATAAATATACATTTCAATACCCTGGTTATTATCCCTGTCTTCGAATAACAAAAGTAATAATGTTTAAACATCTCTAAACATGAACTGGGCCCATCTACTTAAAACACCACCAAAGATCCAACTTGCAATACTGTATAGACATATCCTGCTGTTTTCAAAAATAAATGAAAATTAGGCAATTGTTTCAACTGAAATGTCTTGGTGTTGGTGATATTGAGAGTATAGTGATGATGATATGAAATGCCATCTCTTTCTAATTAGACATATTCTGTGATGTTCATGCATATTCATGCTTTATGTTGGTTATTGCCACAAATAATCATTCACTGGTAATTATAACTGTGCCCTCCAATTTTCTGGGCCAATAATTTTCTAGGCATAATTCCCCATCATATACTTAGAAGAACACATCTGAAGTTACAAATGCATCACGGTTGCTCAAGAGTACTTGTAAATGGCCAATTTTGAGTAATGATAGTCACGCAAGAATAGGAGCAGAACCACTTGGACATTTCTCTTTTATATCAGACAATCAATAGACAATGCAAGGAATTAATAACCGAATAGCATTAAGCTCTAGTCTGATTTAACCATTCCAGGTAATAAACCAATGTGATTTTTTAAACCCAGGACACATTTTGGGGACAGTGAAGCATTACTTAGAAGCAACCAGGTATAAAGAACATTGGTAATTAAGCAAAACTCTGCTTGTACTGAAATGTTAAAAGAGTGGAGAGAAATGATACTGCTGAAATTACCATTACTATATAATATCAGAAAGGCAACACTATGTTGGCTGCCATGGGAGGTGCGTATGAGCCGTAATGAAATCAAGATAGAAAGTAAACTAAATTAGGACTTATTTGCAGTTGTATTATACTAGACTTCATGCTTAATTGAGGGTTGAGATTTTATATCCAACTTTTTCATTTGATGAAAGTAGTCGTTTGTATTAGTAGATACATATAAAAGCATTGTTCCATGGCTATTTCAAGAAGTGTGAAGAGAAGCCTTCAGAGTTTAGTACTGCTAAGTGCATCAGTTTTTTAAAAAAATTAAAATTATCCCTATGTATTGTTCAATTGCTTAAGATATCATTTTAAACTGGTTATGTTTTGAACAAAACGGCAATTTAAAAAAAAAAATGAGAACATCATGGGGAATTAGACCCATGCCAAAAAATCATGGGCAATTTTTCCTTCCAGCTTTCATTCAACTTGAAGTAAGAGAGTTTGCTTTCCAAGTTTCTTTCAAACAAGAATAAAATTTTAGTGCAATTCTCAAGGACAGAATGTGAGATTCTTACCAATACTTAATTGTGCATGATTAAATATACTTTAAAGAAGACCAAACTAATGGCAATATGTACAACAACCAGCCTTACCATTGACAATGAAGGTACTGAAGTGGTGGACAGCTTCTGCCTTTTAGGGTCAACTAAAGAACCAGCAGTCCAGAAATGTGTTGCACGTTAGCACTAGATAGCAATAAAGGCCTTATAAAAAATAGTCAGATGCTTAGATGTGTCTATGCCTACAAAGGTCAGAATTGTGTAGGCAATGGTTTTCCCTGTGACACTGTATGAAAGCAAAAGTTGAACTTTGAAGAAGCAGGATAAAAATGGTATCAACACTTTTGAATTTTAGTGTTGGAGAAGACTCCTAAGAATATAATGGATAGCCAAGGGGAGTGGGGGGAAGCAAATGAATCACCGAACAAATCAACCCAGAATTCTCACTCAAGGCACAAATGACCACATTCAAATTATCCTACTTCAGACACGTTATGCAAAGCCCCAGCTCTCTGGGGTTATATAAAATGCTGCTAAAGATAGAAGGAAAGAGAAGAAGAGGATGACCAGCAACAAAGTGGTGAGACTTAATTACAACAGCAATGGGTACAATGTTGGAAGACCTGAAGACCTGTAGAAAATCTATCTATGTGGTCACTAAGAGTCACCATTGACTTTGTGGCAGATAATCAATCAAAAATATTTTCTGTATACCTTTATGGTCTTCACATCTAATATCCATAACCAAATAATTCACACACACACACATACACATGCACACAAACTGATACATACACACATTACTTTATGTTCCATTAATGAAGGTTAAAGATTAATGGAAAAGCTTCTTTGCTTTTCAAAAAGAAAATGCATTAATATAGCTTTAATATTTGTAAATATATAAAAATGTCCATTTGTGTGAAAGCAAAACCTGTATTAACATTAAACATTTAAACTTTAGCTTATTGTCCCTTCAATAGTACATTGTGACTTGTATTTTGTAGCTTGCCTCCATTTTTCATTTTAATATATGATTGTTGCCTCTAGTCTAAACTCTTGCAATTCTTCCTTATATGTAATTGTTTCACATCACAGGAAACAGAATATATTTTGTTGAGTTTTCAGCATTACACACAATTTAGCAATAATTCTTAAAATGAAACAATGCATATCATTGTATTTGAATAAAGATTTTTCTTTCCATTTTCTTGCTTTTTTAAAAAAGATACCACCTATTAAGTTTACTAATACAATTCATCAGTTCACTGTTACTTATGGCATGCCATAAGCAGGAACTGAGTTTTTTACCTCCAACAATAAAAGGCAGTCATTAATAGAAATTGTACAGGGACAAACTGCTTATCTAAAAACTTGTTTCACTGATACTTAAGCCAATTTCAGCCATCCTGTTTGAAACCAAACTCATTCTCGGGAATGATGTCATAGGCATCCACAGCCAGGCATGATGACATAAAAATGACAGCATACGCAACAAGGCTACAACACAACCCTGTCCTTATGTACTTGCATACATAGGTCTAATGCAAGTATGTAAATTGGATATAAGTATGTAAGGATTTGTGTTGTGATATCATGACACATTTTTCTTCACTTTCCCTCCACACAGACACCCATGGGTACAGGAATTCCCATAAACTGCTCATTGAAACACAGTCCTGGAATCACTTAATCAGTCAGTTCAGCCACTGAAGTATTGGCGCACTGTTTTGTTTAACAACTTGGAACAATCTTCCTCAATTTGGTGACTCTAGAGATGTCAGCTTTTGTGCAGGAGTTCAGGAAATTGTAGCAACCCATTTGGACCATACAAGGTTGACAAAAGGTTGCAGGCAAGGAGCAGACAGAATAACTGATAGAAGACCACCTGGGTCCTGGTTTAAATGCCCTGCAGGTCCTTGTTGATTTCTTCCTACGTTAGACATACAGTATTCTCCACATTCTGACTAGCTTCTCCCTTCTTTTCCATGTTCTCTTAATACACTCATGTACTGCTTCGTTCGTTTGTTTATTTCCTCTTTCTAATGGGCCCCTGGCATTTGCCTCTCTGTAGAGTATTGATCTATCTTTATCCAGCCATTTTGGTGTGGTTTCAATGTTACATGTTGTAATTGACCATAGACATCAAAGTCCGTGTAACATCTGAATATTTTAAGAGGAACACA
This sequence comes from Python bivittatus, assembly GCF_059951505.1. Taxonomy (NCBI): domain Eukaryota; kingdom Metazoa; phylum Chordata; class Lepidosauria; order Squamata; family Pythonidae; genus Python; species Python bivittatus. The sequence goes on along the minus strand of NW_028277044.1, from coordinate 3,125,108 downwards.
TGCCAAGTGTTTTCTTTTTACCACATGCACACTATGAAAACATCACACATTTTGTACCTGAATATTGATGCCAGACTGCAATATAAAGTAGGAACTGGCTTGACCCTGCAGTATCACTAGCTGGCTTATCAGGTTGTGACAGAACAACCTCTGTTGTATAGCTCAGAGCTTGTCTACTCCTCTCACAGGGAACTGAACACTAACTCTATCGTATAGTACTGTAGCCCTCTGATTAACTCCACTGGCAGTGTATCCTAAATCTCAACTAAGCATGCCAAAAAGATGTTATAGCAATGGGGTATGTAATGTATACTGTGTATGCACATGAGTGTGTGTGTGCTGTGTGTGCACGCAGCAGGTAATACAAAATGCAGAATGATTGCCAAGTTTTTGTAGCAGTATCCAAGGTTACTCAATGCTCCGTTTCTCACAGTGTTCTAACATCGCTCTACTATATGCATGGCTGTTAATACAGGGCCTATGGGAATTTTGGCTGGAAGGCTGCCTAGCAGCTTGCAGAAAGGGGAGGGGTGTGTGTGCTACTTGTGATTTGGCTTGTATTATTGAATGAATAGTATCTGTGAATAAATGAAGATTTGAACGTAAGAAACTGCAAACACATCAACCACCTCCCATCCATATCCTGTAGGTACAAATATCTAGTCGTTTGATCTCCTTCCCAAATGGCTTGACTTGTACGGGACTGTTCTTTTTGTTGTTGTTGTTGTTTGTTTCACTGCCAATGACTGAGCTATTTTGGCAATGCTCCAGTGGAACATGAAGCCTTCTTATACTCTTTTCTGTCCAGATAGAACAATGGCCAACCTGAAGGAGCAGAATCAGTCCAGGTTGTTGTGTTCAGTACTTCTGAATGAACAGAATCAGGCCAGAACTATTTAGCCATAAATCCTATATTAGGTACGCAGACCTCTGTGCAACAGATTGTGCATTGGATGAAGAGGGGAGACCCAGTGATGAAAACACCATAGCACCATTGTGGTTCATGCTGTTTTCCTTAGTAGTATATCATGATGTTACACACTCTTCAGAAAGGGGGGGACTACTAAGCTCATTTCTGTTTCCATACCCTGCAACCTCTTGCAGAATTCCTAGTGATCTACTACTCTACTCTGGAGTATTTCCAAGTCTCTGGGGAATATCAGTGTACAATGAAAAGTCTGGCAAAAGTTTTGGCTGCTCTTATAAAGGTAGAGAGAGTGAAGGCCAAATGCAAACTCCACTGGAGAGAATTCCTGTTACAAGCTGGAACATCTGCATCTATGGGAGAGGCAGACCCATTTTGTGATATATTTTAAAGCAATTAATACACCTCAATCTGAATACTAACATAAAGATTGCATCTCCAGAGGACAGGCCCCTTTTCCAGAGATTCTGTTTTCTTTCTTAAAGAAATATGCAACAAATTACATGAAGCAATTTGACAGTTAACTAAGATAACTCCCAAAATTATTATTCTAATTTCCAGTTCAGTCAATGTCATGAAGAATAGAACAGATCTAGGCTGCAAACATTCATACAATCACTAGATGGCAGCAAAGACTTTCTATGACTACTTGCTGCCATCTAGTAATAGTTGAGATTTTTGCTGCTCTGATCTGGTAGCCCTATTAAAGAATAAACTAGAAAGAAGACAGAACTAGTCAGTTGCAAACAAAAATACAATATTTATTTACAAGACATTTCCCTGGGAATCCCTGGCATGGTATGGATTTTATTTTCTGTTAGCCCCTTAGACAAAGCAAATTCACCCAAGGGAAGGTTTATTTGATAGACCTCTGTCTTACCCAACTCTTTCTGACTTTAAATAAGGAGAACACATTCGCCCTGTAAGAATAAGTTGAGTTCTACCCTGACACGGTTTACAGAAGTAGGTGAGAGCGGCTTGTCTATATATCTGGGAATCCAGAAGAGTAGGGCAAACATTTGGTAATGTAATCTCTAGGACCTGCCCCTGTGCTCAAGTCAAGGTGAATCCTATCAACCTTTCCACAAGTAATGATACCATTTACACACAAACACTGACTAATTCAGCTCCCTCTCTCTACCACTTTGGCCTAAGAAATGCTGCCTAATGTAGAAAAGCAGCCAACCTATTTTGTGTAGGCCTTGTGAAGCAGAGGCATAGGCATCCATAACTAGGTATGGTGGCGTCAAAATAAAGATAGAAGTTATGACTTTGTTGTGCAAATAATGCAGTTGTATGATTGGCTAGTGACATTTGATGTAAATATGTACTCTAAGTCATCATTTGTATCATTTGCATTATGACACACACATAATCCTCCCCCTGCCCACTGCAGTTCTGTGACTCACCTTGTAAGGAAAATAGATGAGGTCCAGTTTAAGCCCCAGCAATTTCTTAAAAAGGTAGAGATACATGGTATATGATCCTATTCTGCTCTACTGATTTGACCAAAGGCTAGGATTTTACTGTCTAGAGATATACTTTGATATCAGGTATGAAACATGCTGTAAAATAAGTACACATATACTATTCCTTGCAGCATATTGTGTCATTAGAAATCACATTTGCCACTGTGGAGTTTCTCCTCTTCTTTCTTCTTCTTCTTCTTGCAACTTCTCTTGTGCAGTTGAATTGTTTCTGACAAAAAAGGTGGGGATTTGTGCCAATTAGAACTATCCAATTTAAAACAAATCAGAAAGTTCAAATTGGTGATACAATCGAGTACAGCACAGGAAAATAGAGGTTTCTGTCACCAAGAAAAAGTGAATACTGGTTAATTTAGTTTTCTATTACAGGACATGGATTTGTAATTCTCAGCTCCAAATGCAATTTCTTCTAATTCTATTTTATGCCCATCAAATTATATCGTTCACTATGGATGAACCTTCCACTGAACTCCAGCATAAAATTCCTATTAAATTCTGAATCAATTAGAAGTGACTTGTTTCATTATATTTCATATTTAAATGATTAGTGGGGGACAAAGCTCTTAATAAAGGACCCATACAGGTGATTTTGAAACTGCTACTGTAACATATTTTTTATTAATTTAATTCACTAAACAATCAATCAGTCTTCTAAGTTCTGAAAAGAAGAATGTAATAATACCAAATTCTTTTGTTCGGCTTTGTATTTTCTCTATTGGGCACACAGTATGAATAAAAGGCAGTAAACCTTGTCAGTAGGTTTAGTATCAGCATTCCTTGTCATCCATGAAGTCTGTCTCTTCATACTACATGGAGAATAAACTTCATATTACAACCACAAGAAATTCTCTTTTCCTTTGAAAGCAATGTTGAAAGCAATTTCACTTTTATGTAATTGAACAAGTAACACAAATGCACAAAACTTTAGATTAAGGGTCACCCCTCTACTTCTATCATCATACATGATGCACTTTTGGAAAGGGAAGTGGAGTCATGGGCGATTTGAGGGATTACAAAATGTGTTTGTTTTCTATTTGTGAGCTGGCTCTTTAGCTATGTAATGGAAAGATTGATGAATGTTACCAGGTATGGTCAACGTTTATAAGATCTGTTTAAAACATCTTATATGTAATACGCAGTTTTTGATATGTATTTTCTTTCTTTCATTCAAAAGTAAAATTACTTTTACATTATTAGATGCAAAGCTGCTAAAGTCTGAAGGGTAACATTTTGAATCCTTTGATAAGAGAATTTGGCTGGGGTTTACGGAAATCATGCTTATCATATGATGCTTAGGAATGAGATACTGGTTTTTGCATATTTCTGTATGCTGCAATGCTGCTAGTGAATATGCCACTTCATGATCTCTGTAAATTAAAAAAAAAGTTTTTAAATTTACGTTTTAGTTTGCATTGTACTGTTAACTTTTTAGCTTAATTTTAACCTTTTGTAATTTTTAACACACACACACGCACATTTATGATTTTTTAGTTTTTATCTGTAATGCTGCCTAGAGTCACTTGTATAGTAAGATGGGCAGCATATATAAATTTGATAAATAAATAAACAAACAAACATTCTTAAAAATGGCCTGAAATGAACTTTTCCCAACTTCCATGTCTGGTGGAATACTAATAGAATGATGGCGAAGGAAAGACATCAGTTAAGAAACCCAAGCGCATATGAAGAGAACTGTCTTGTGTAAGGGTTCATTATAAATATCCATGTGTATGTATAAGTGTCTATGTGTCATTCACTAGAAAGCAAAACACTAAATTCTGATATCACTACAGAGAAGGCTCTTCATCTCTTTCTCAGGACAATGTTTTCGCTGTTGCTGTTGTTGTTGTAGCTTACATTAGTACTGGAAGTAGTGGAAGGTGCTATGTTTTCTTCCCTTCCATATATTTCCATCATTGTGAAGCTTTCTAGCAGCACTGTTCCCACTTATGCCTCCCCTTGGGATTTAATGGCTCAGTGGGAAGCTTGAGAGGCTGCAGATGACTGTGGAAATGAAACAGAAAACATTCACTCACTTACAGAAACACAGACACAACCTACCAAAAAAAGTAGAGAAACATCATATTACAACACAAGAAATTCTCTTCTCTTTGAAAGAAATGTTGAAAGCAATTTCACTTTTATGTAATTGAATGAGAACAATTCAAGGTGGAAGATGATAATAATTGGAAACATTATGGAATGAAACAGTTTGATTCTAAGAAGAGTGATAGTATTTGACCTGAATATTATCCTACTGAGCAACTTTTTATCACTGGTACTTTTCTATGTCTGAAGCACACCTATAAACAGAGGCCCGTAGTAAAAGACACTCTTAGCTGGATGAACTAGGACACAAGGTTTTAATATGTTGACTGAATATTAAAAAGGGGTCAGTTGAAATAGTCAACTAATCCATGGGAGACTAGGCTTGACCCAAAACATACCCCAGTCATCCACAGGTTTAAACTAATTCTACTCAATCACTCATCTTCAGGATAAGTAAACTCAATCTGTTGTAAACTCAGTTGAAAGTTATAGGCCTAGCAGCAATGAATACATTGTCCGATTAATGTTTAGCTATGGTGGCCAAGCTATACTTACTGCTGCCTGGCTGGTCAATGCAGCTACTAGTATAATGGAGCCTTGCCAGTTCTTTCTCCTGCTATTTTAGATGCTTCTTTGAGAACATGACTAGGGATTTTGTATTTCCAAAATGGTGATTTTTGACCCAGTTAATGTTATTGTGTGCTGCCAGAACTACTGGTAAGAAGTCCTACAAATACAACCATAACAACTACAGTTTTTAGCTCCCAAGAAATATAGAGAGTCCAATGTGATTATTTAAATCATATGCAGACTCCAGCTATATTGAATTGTCTAGTCCCAGGAAAGCAGTCCTAGGATTCCATGAAGGATCCACGTGCAAAAAATATTGGCTATGGACACCTGACATACTAACCACAGGTAAAGACCCATCATATCCCATTTGAATAACAACCAAAGGTTGATTAGTATTAATTTATTACTATTAATTTATTATTGGTGCCTCCCAGTCAGACTTGACCCCTCACAACTACCTGGATTAGTCCCTGCAATTTTGTTGGCAAGACTTTTGGAAGTGGTTTGCTCAAAGTCTCCAGCTAGTTTCATGCCTAAGGCAGGATTAGAACTCATGGTTTCCCAGTTTTTAGCATAGTGCCTTAAATTACTACACCAAACTAGCTCTCATTATTAACCTTGGGGTTATTGTGGTGTGAACCAAGTTCCTTTGGTTTGTGGTTTATTGAATTGTACAAACCCAGAAAATGGCTGAAATTAGTAACCAGGTTAGGTGTTTTGTGTGAACACAGCCAGAAGGTGTTGATAAGTTACAGGCTATATTTGGTTTAGGCAGGATGGTCAGGGGGAAATGACAAACCTGCTACTTTTTCCACTAGGAACAATGAAGCTAAAATTCATGTTATCACAAAAACTGTTTCAGTGGAGAAAAAAATATAAGCTATTTATTTCTGGAATTGTCCTTCTGAAAATCTGTATGCTCTGACCTGTCACACAATACCACTGTACCAGAATTTATAGTAAGTGCCTCAGAATCAGAACTAATAGATCTGGTTTGCAAATATTCAGATAGCCAAAATATATCACCCAAAAGGTAGATTTCTCTGTGCTATGTTGCTTCTATCTCATGGTCATCCATATTTTTGCAGTCCAGACCTAGTAATTAAGATGTATGTCATAAGGTGCTTTTTTGATGTTTGTTTTTAATATTCCTTTTTTTGCACTTGATGGGATGGGTTCAGGAAAAAAAACAAGACAGCTTTTCTACATTTTCTCTCAAGGAGCTTTGTACGGAATATTATTCTATATATATAAGGGAAAGAGCCATTAGGATTGGAAGAGGGTCATGAAATTTGATATTTATGAGATTTTTTTTTTAAGATTGGGGGAAAAAAAGTAATAGAAACCACTCTCCAGAGACTCGAGTCCACTCCCATAAAGAAATAAGTCAGGTTTGGTCTTAGGCTCTTAAAGAAGAAAACTAGTTCAGGGCAGGGATGCAGCATATGATTTGAATGCAACAGAACTCCTCCATATGAAAATAACACAGCCTGAAGCCCTGGAGAATTGCTGCTAAGTGTAGACCACAGTGATCCAGAGGGAGCAAGTGCCTGAAAGGGTGTAAAGCATCTCCTTACATTACTTATGTCATAGGTCTCCCTTTTTAAGAGAAATATAATTCCTGGAGCTTTCAGGAAGGAGGATGATATGACTGAACCAATTTAAGCCCTTTGTGTTGCTATGCCCTAGCATATGTGTTGGGATGTTTTATTGGTTTCTGCTTCAACACTGGATTTCCAGTACCAGAGCCCATGCCTTTCACAGTAGCCTTATCTCCAGGCTAATTATTATTTGTGTGTGCTAGGACAACCTTCTTCCCTCTCCACATCATTTGACCAGTTTGCTTGTGAATGAATACAACTGGTTTTGAAAGCAGGTGGCATCTTACATAGAGTAGCAATTGTCTACTAACCATGAGAATAAAAGCACAAAAAACTAAGGTTATGTTCAATTATGTCCTTCTTTCTGAACTCAGGGGCCGAGTTCAGTGCTTTCTAATAGGACAAAAATACATTTGAACTTAAATCAGCATCATAAGACTTTCCCATAATATCCTGTGTTTTGCTAGAGTACTGCTTAATCTATTTCCCACCCACTGCTGTCAACAATTTTTTTTCCTGATTAAATTACAAGTCAGGTTTTCCAGCAAGCTATTATAAGTCATTAAATCATCAAAGCTATTTGATCGTAATGGCAGTTTTCAAAACCCTTTTAATCTCATTGTCTATTTTTGAACATGGAATGTGTTTGTGTTGTGTTATGCCCACACAAATCGCAGTCATTCAATATGAATACATTAATATTGATTAATGCAGATGTATGTGCATTATGTGTGAGTGAGATCCTGGCACTGCCTGAATACCAGATCTGCAGGTGATGTTTAAAGTTGTTTCCATTACTTTGCCTTTTTACCACAGATGGTAAAAAGCTCATCCAATCTGTGAGGACAGTGGGAGCTGCAAAAGATCTGATGGATCACATGTGACCCCAAAGCAACCATTTGTACCCCTGGTTTCATAATATTTACAACCACATTCTTCCATGAAGAAGTAAGGTAGGTTACATGTGCCCCTGTCTCTATTTTATCCTCGCAACATCCTCTGAGGTAGCTAGGTTACAATTACTTAATAATTTTCATGGCTAAATAGGGCATCAGACTCAAACTTAACCTAAGTATACAACTGTATCTTATAAAATTATGTTTACTAAGACTTAATGGATGTTAACTTTGCTGTATTGAACGCAGAGATTCATGGAGATATAAATCAGATACTACGAAGAAGAAATCAAAGAGTATGTTTTTAAAATATGCAAAACAAATGGATTTAGCCTCCCCAAATAGCAGGTATTTCAAAATACAATCAAATTTCCCATAAAACCCTTCAGCTTCCTATGTAGCTTGCAGAATACCTTCATGCATTTTCTATTCTCTCTTAGTTTTCAGTCATACAAACTCTGTTATGAACCTATATTTAGTGGTACAGTGGTACCTCGGAATACGAACGCCTCTACTAATGAACGTTTCAGGTTACGACCAGCTCCGGCCGCAAATATTTACCTTGATGTGCGAACTCTGCCTCGGGGTACGGTCATTTTTCCGCCCTGACATGTGGTCCGCGGCCATTTTTCTGCCCCTGACACGTGGCCCGCGGCCGTTTTCCCGCCCTGATGTGTGGTCCGTGGATGCCAGAATGGATTAACGGTAATTACATTGAACCTTATGGGAAAATTTGCTTCGGGGTGCGACCAAATTCGGAGGGCGGAACAGATTAACCGGATTTACATTGAACCCTATGGGGAAATTTGCATCGGGTTACGACCAACTCGGGATATGCCCAGAGTCACGGAATGGATTAAGTTTGTATCCCGAGGTACCACTGTACATTTCCTTTAAACAGTGTATGTATAGAGAAAAGTGTCAAAAATCTTCCAAGGACTCTGTATAGGTAGTGGATCAAGTAATGCACATAAGTAACTGCAGGTATGAAACTAGGGAGTAATCATATTTATTCTCCATGACTTAGACTGAATTTGTAATTTAATTATATAATTTGAGGTCAGGATCTAGCTGAATTAGACTTTGGCATAGTCAATGACCAATCTTTTCATTTCACACCAGCCATTTATGGCCTATCCCAAAGTGCCTTTGAAAAGTCTCTGACAAAAGGAAGGAAGGAAGGAAGGAAGGAAGGAAGGAAGGAAGGAAGGAAGGAAGGAAGGAAGGAAGGAAGGAAGGAAGGAAGGAAGGAAGGAAGGAAGGAAGGAAGGGTAAGCTTGCCACAGGGCAAAGAACAGTTGAGAAACATGACACCTTGTATGCTGGAAAGAAGTTATACAAGTTTTAGGAGCCAAACCTAAAGAATTCATTGAGCCATTGATAAAGAAACTGAATTTCTTTTTCTGCAGATTTTAAAAATTGTGCAGATAACAGCAGTAAAGACAGAGAAAATTCAGGTGTGATTTATTTTTTATTATATAAGTATTTATTCCAGTTATATTCTATATTTCTTCCAATGAGGTGAGGGTACCATATTTAGTTCATCAATCCTATTTTTATCTTCACAACAAAAGGATTGGAAGGTTAGACTAAGAGTGGCCAGTCCAGGATCAGTCAGTGAACTCATAGCTGACTAGAACCTAGGTCTCTGTCAAGAAAAAGACTTCATGATGGGTAACAAGGCAACAACTTTAGTTTCTCAGTACTTCTTAACTCTGAGCTTTAGAAGACAGCAAAAAGAGTCAACATTATTTCTTAACTCTCCTTGTCCCACAAGCTTGTTTTTGTTAGTTCCAGTTAAAGGTTTGTTTGGTTTGTTTGTTTACTGTTTTTTAAAAAAAGACAAGTTGATTATGAATAGAGTCCTCAAATTCTGGAAAAAGCACTCAGGACATACCAGCTAGTCTTCATAGGCATGCCTCACAAGATCTAACAAATTCCCATGTGGGTCTGATTTAAATCTCTCCTTTGTCAGGAACTGGGCCCAGAGGGTGCTTTCATCAAAATGATGCAAGCAGTGTCATGCCATCACAACCCAAGCTCTGCCCTTTCATCACTTTGGTGCCACACTGCTTTTATCACTGTTGGTTGAGACCCTGATTCAGGACTACCTTTAACCATGAAAGCTTATTGGAGCACCTCAGGCTAGTTGTTCTATCTAAATCCAATCTACCTCACATGGTCAATGTTGGCAGGATAAAATGAAGGGAGATCCTCGTGCAAACTGACTTGAGCTTTTGGGAGGAAAGATTTCTATCCCAGCTATTCATATTCCTTGTAGATTTGAATTCGCATGACCATCTAGTATGAGATTCCTCCTTCCTTAGCAATATCCTTTCTCAAGTTTTTACTGCTCAGTTTCTCCCTTTCTCATAGAATTTTAGATAAGTGAATGCTTTCCCCATAAGTTTCCCCTTAAATCTAATTAATAACTGTGAAGGAATGTAGAATTCAGAAGTTCCCAGGTTTATATTCCAAGCCAGATAAATGCAGATAACATAACTACAAAAAGGCAAACTCAACAACATCAACTTTCTTTTTATTTGCCATCTACACTGATTCCTTCAGCTGCCATGCAAGTCTCCAGATAAGTCACATCTTGAATAAGGAAAAGTGTGATAAACAAATCTACTAAAGGAATGTAAATCCCTGAGTAAATACATATTGGATGATGGTGAGAGAGAATTAGATTGTATATGCACGCTTATCTGCGGATAAGTTACACTGAAGTCAGTGAATCTTATTTCTGAGAAGACATGAAAAGGATTGTGCTATTAGCATGAGTTAATCTACAGGGCTATGCAAATCAAAGTTAATTTGCATGTTTGAATGGATTAGAAAAATCAATCCTGTTTGATTTGGGTGTTCCAGTCAATTCAGAAAATTGATCTAGTTTGAATATCAAAATCAATTTGAATTTAATTTTTGAATCAGTCCTAATTTATTTTTGATTAATATGGACCATTAAAATGTATGTGTATATGTACAGAAATAATCCAAAATGTTTTGTACTGATTCGGCTATATTCAGTACAATTCACTGCATTGATTCAACAGTCCAAATCTATTCAAAGTGTTGAGTATTCATGTAAGCCTTTTTTCTTTTTCTTTTAATCTGTTCAATCTTGTCTGATTCTTGGAGACTGCCTGGACAAGTTCCTGCAGTTTTCTTGGCAAGGTTTTTCAGAAGTGATTTGCCCTTGCCTCCTTCCTAGGGCTGAAAAAGAGTGACTGGCCCAAGGTCACCCAGCTGGCTTTGTGCCTAGGTGGGACTAGAACTCATAGTCTCCCAGTTTCTAGCCTGATGCCTCAACCTCTACACCAGTGTTGTCCAAACTTGGCCACTTTAAGATGAGTGGACTTCAACTCCCAGAATTCCCCAGCCAGCATGGCTGGCTGGGGAATTCTGGGAGTTGAAGTCCACTCATCTTAAAGTGGCCAAGTTTGGACAACACTGCTCTACACAAACTGGCTCTCATAAACCTAATAATTAATGGTAAGTAAGAAAATGCTTAATTATAAAGTTAGACTGTGATCAGAACTCTTACTTTCCATTCTGCATTAACTCAGTAATACCATGTTTCTATGAGGCAAATCTTCCAAACTATTAAAAAAATGTAACCATCTATTCTAATATGGATCAAAATGTCTTCAGAAGCCATAGGCTCTGCCCAAAAAAGAAACAGAATATGGGGATGGGACTATTCTGTTATGGTAAGAGAAATCAGTTAAAACTGAAGGGGCTTAGTATGTGTTGCATTTTCTTAATATTTTCTTTCTTCAAAAAGCATTATGTGCTACCAACACTGATTTCTTCATAATTATATATTCCACCAACTCCTAACCTAAATCCAGCAACTGAGAAGACTTCACAAAAGTGACATAATATCAATTTTGCTTTTTTTTTTAAAATGCTTTTAAAAGGCATACTCTCCCTAGAAAGGAGGGGGGTATATGCAAAGTGGAATAAAACTATACCCCCTGTTAACCATGAATGAGAAATATTAGTATTTCCAAACCGCGTGTGGCTTTTTAATGGCCAGTCCTTAAACTATGGTTATATTTTACGGTAATTGCTGACATTTTGCCTACCATTTTTTTCTTAAACGTCTAGGATACATCCCTTCCTGGAAAGCATTATCCTAATAAAACCCAGACTTTTATTAAGAACAGCTGCTGAGTCTTAGAAAATATATGAAATCATAAACAAAAATATACCATAAAATGCCAGTTCTTCCATTTTTTTCTTTTTCTCCCTTTCTCATTCTCATTTCTTTGAACCACACCAGTGGTTCATTCAATGAATTCTGAAAATAACTTTAATGTATGTCATTTGTAAAAAAAATATCCTATCTCTAATTCAGGAAGAAACACTCTTGTACAGCTCCCAGGTAAAGATTGTAGCCCTACACCCATGTATTGACTAAGCCAATTATTTTCCATTGGGCTTTCTTTTGAGTAGACGTGCATTGTAAACACACATTACAACCTTGCAAGCATTACAACCTTGCATTGTAAATCTCTTCCCTATAAGATCTCCCCATGCCTCTATAGGGTCCAATTATATATATGATGCTTAATATGTCACTTGAGGCATACTCAGGATTTGAACTAGCTGCAGTGGAATGGAGAAAAGCAATTTTCAGCAGGATTGTGGGAGGAGAGAAAACTTTAAGGTCTTCCTGGTACCACAGCATCCATGAATTGTCTCTCTTTAGGCTTACTGTTAGACAATAGGCTTTTATTGTCTCTTGGCCATTAAAAGCCTATGATTGGTTTTGATTATGCTAATAAAGTTGTACGGCTGGCAATGCTCGATGGAATACCTGTTTTGAAATGGATATTGGCTGGACCTGGGCAGGGAATATGATGGATGCTTGATCTGACTTTATGAAATAGTGAGTTTTTTTTAAAAAAAAAGAACAACTAAATTTTCTGTCTCTTCCATCCATTAACCCCTTAGGCTGCTGTTTCCTCACTATATACTTTGCTTAGAAAGCCATAGAGCGTACTCCAGAAGTAACAATGGTCTCAGTAGGGACATCTGGAATTTTGGGATCATGTTGTAGATACCCTCACTCAATGGTTGTCATGGCAGGGCTTGGTTTTGTCGTGCTGCCATGAAGGCATGGCCAGTCACCAAACTATCTATGAATAAGGATACATCTTTAACTTCAACAATAGTGATACCTTCCAGTTAACTTCTGTCTTTTTCTCTGGGCAGGTAGGTATTAGTAGCATTCACAACGGGGATCAAAACAGCCAAGGTGGTGCACACGCCATGGTGATCTAAGCACCTCACCTTCTATATATGTCTCAGCATCACATACACATGCAAAGAGACAGGGCTTTGATCACAATGCTGTGACTGGCCTGGCAAACACCACTGATGGGCATACTTCCTCACAATGCCCTGGGTTGCAATAACCCAGTATTTTTATTTTCTAATTTCTCTTCTCATAATAAAAATACTCTTAAAATAAAATTAAAGTCAATGGAGCAGACAGTTGGCAGGTGACCAGGATGATGTCTATACACACATCAATGTTTGTCCCAGGCCTGTTTCTGCTGATCTCATTTGACATCACCATTCCTTCACCTCACTTGATTCCCTGTATTATGGGGGCAAAAAGTACAGCTTGCATGCACCCTCCAAACCTTCGGAGCATGTGTGGGGAAAAAAGCCTTCCTCCTCCTCCTGTTCCTCTTCTTGTTCCTCTTCCTCCCTGTATTTCTCATTCATATCAGGTTGAGGGGCAAAATTCTCTTTTTATCCTCATCCCAAAATAAACTGGACAACTAGTGTCTCCTCCCACTTTTAGAGCATAGCCCTTGTCATCCTGTCCAATGCTTGATGTATTGATTTATTCAAAGTTCTGCTCTCCTTATTTTAAGCTGCTGGGAAGCTATGTCAACAAGCAGGTTCATTTGCTCAATATATATGTCTAGACCTCTATGATATCTAATAGGAGTATTACCTATTACCTTATAGGAATATTAATATTACCTTATAATATTAAACAAATAAGGTAATAGGTTCAACAATATGAACCTACTGCACCTGTTTGTGTAAAGTTTTCTTCCCTATAATTTTCCCATCCATCACTTGAAAAATGCAAGTTCTTAGGGGCTTCCCATTTAAGTAATGCTGGAACTATGTAGACAGATGTTTATTATAGAAAAGGTGAACAGCTAATGTTTGTTCCTCTTTACTTTGAAAGAACAAAAGACTCTTGATACTCAATGCCAGTAAGAAAACCAAATATTAGAACATCAGACCTTTTTTAAAAAAAAATTCCAGAAAATGTTTTTCCCTCCCTCTCTCTTGTTCTCAGAATTCCTCTGAAATGTTTATCTTATTACAGTTCTTGAAAAAGACATCTCAGCAGCTAATCATTGCTTCTGTGAAATTGTGCCTATTAGGGTGCCATTTTCCAAACCTAAACCAGCATAGCAATTAAGCTGTTATCATATATTGGAGGATATAACTCTGTAGATAATAAGGCGTTGAATAAAGGCCGTTACTGTGATTCCTTACCTTTTTCGGAATACCTGATTGTCAGATATCAACTACAGGAGGTCTTTGGACTGGCAGGTTAGAATAGCCAAGCAAATAGCTTCTGAATCTGAATATTTCAGCAGTGGAAATTTCTTCTACCTATAGTAGGACTTAGAACCACCAGGCCTGAGTAGCACCTATGAACAACTCAGTAAAGAACCATGTTTGTCAGCCACCAGGGAGAACTTAATACTTAACAGGTGGATGATCTTCACTTAGGGCAAGGGAGGGCAAGGCCACTTTTGCAGCCCTTACAACCTCTCAAGGCAGTCAGTGGTTATTTTTCAAGGGGCATTTTTGGCAGAGTCTTCTGATGAAAGAAAGATAAAAATAAGCATATTAAACCTATTAAACCAAACCTGTTATGCTTGCATTTCCAGTAAAGTCACTGGGCTGTTATGTTGTTAGGTTCTAGTAGACTCTGGAAGACTTTGCAACTGTTCACCCTGATTTAGCAGGGCATACATTTAGCAGACACTTAATATGCTTAGATTTTCTTTTCTTGCCAGTGTTACACAGAAGAGAAAAAGTGCTCACCTTGCTCAGTCAATACATTCATGTATAGATTGAACAAGAATTCACTTTCCTAAGATCGCAGATTGATCAAAGCAGTGAATGCAGTCCTGAAATAAAGTGTTAAATCTCACTAGGTTGCACAGCAATGATGAGCATGAATCGAATATGGAAAAGCAAGGACATCAGCCTGGCAACTAAATGCAGATTAATCTGCACTATGGTTTTTCCATAGCTACCTATGACTGCGAAAGTTGGACCATGAAAAAATTAAACAGGAGGAAAATTGACTCATTTGAACTGTGGTGTTGGAGAAGGCTTCTGCTGTCCTTGGACAGCAAAGGTGACAAACAACCAAGTAGCACATAAAACCAGATATATTGCTGGAAGGCAAAATCACAAAATTCTGCCTTACTTATTTCGGCCATGTCATGTGATCAAAGTCGCTGGAAAAGGCAGTTATGCTCAAAATGGTCAGCAGTAAAAGGAAACAAGGCTGCCAAAAAACACAGTGGTTAGACACCATCAAAGCCAACACCAACCCTCAGACAATTCTGATTGTGACTACTGACTTACCATTTAAGCAATGGCAGAAGGATATACTACATTTATTTGGCAAGGTAAAAAACTGCGAGTTCAATATAAGGTGTCACAGGATGCTAAAGAAAGAGGAGGTTTTTTTCTGATCTCAAATTGTACTTTGCTGCTTACTGTTTGGTTTGGTTGAAAGAATGGGTGTTGCTGAGAAATAATAGATTATAGAATTTGGAAAGACATAATTTGAGATTTGGATGGCATGGCTATTTATGGTTTGACAAAATTAAGGTGAATGTGGATTTTAAGAATCATTTTATTAGATGTGCCATTTTGAGAATTTGGAATAGATATAAACCCAGATTGCGTCTGAGAATACCCCTATGGTTACTTCCACAAGAAGTATTTTATAGGAAAGAAATGGTAACTAAGCAGAAATTATTAATTTATGGTGATATCCTTGATATTCATCAGGGAGAAGTTAAAATAAAATCAAGAGAGGATCTGATATCTCAAGGATATCCATGCCACTGGTTTTCATATGTACAACTTGGAGAAAGATTTAAAATTGATAAAAAGATATACAGTTTTTAACAAAACAAAGCTGTTTTTGAAATTGAATTGTGTACCAATGATGAACATCTTATTGCTAAAATGTATAAGCTTTTGTAGAGATTTGAAAGAGAAGATGAACAAGTTAAAGACTGTATGATAAAATGGGCAAAAGATTTTGGACATAATGTACAAATGGAACTGTCAGAACCTGCATCACCCAACTGTTGTTGTTTTCCATTGTATTGCATTCGTTGGGAGTTGGATTGATTTGTTTCTGCCACTTGTAACTAAGGGGGGAGGTGGCTGTTAATGGTTGTAAGGGGAGTTGGGAAGCAGC
This sequence comes from Python bivittatus, assembly GCF_059951505.1. Taxonomy (NCBI): domain Eukaryota; kingdom Metazoa; phylum Chordata; class Lepidosauria; order Squamata; family Pythonidae; genus Python; species Python bivittatus. The sequence goes on along the minus strand of NW_028277044.1, from coordinate 3,109,080 downwards.
TTAACCATATATGGGCAATTTAGACTGGCTTGATTGCCGGCCAGGCAGCTGGGGCCCAAAGAACCAGGAAGAAGCTCGGGGAGGAAGAAGAGAGGTCAACAACAGGTGAAGAGGCTTCACGACGCCAGGCAATAAGGGGAGGGGGGATAAATAGAGGGAGGTTTACCCAAGGCGTTAGTTTTAGCAATGTTCTGTTTACAAGCTACATGTACCTCTTAATAAAGAAGTATTTATCTGACCCAAGCCTGGTTGTGTGAGAATGCTTCAGAACTGAGAGTTGGACATCGTGGACTTGACAGGAACAATGGGAAAATATGTGGATGAAAGGGTTAAAATTTACATTGTGTTATAATTTGAAGGAGAATTTTTATAAAATGATGTATAGATGTTATTTGTCACCAGAAAGATTATTGAAAATGTATCAAGGGGTTTCAAATATATGTTGGAAATGTGAACAAGAAGAAGAGACTTTTTATCATCTTTGGTGGACATGTAATAAGGCTAAAAAATTTTGGACTCAAATCCATATATTTCAGAAGATCTTGAAGGTAAATATACAGTTAAAGCCAGAGACTTTTCTTCTGGAACTGATGGACAAACAATTGGAAAAAGCTCATGGACCTTTGTTTCCATATATGATAACTGCAACTAGACTTCTGTATGGTCACAGATGGAAAGACTCGATATTACCTACAATGGAAGAATGGATCATGAAGATGATGGAATTAGCTGAAATGGCAAAACTGACAGCTTTGCTTAGAGAAAAAACATTGACTAATTTTATTGCCAATTGGAAGCCCCTTTTGGACTTTTTGCAAGAGGCAGAAAAAAATGAAATCATGATTTATGGATTTGATGATTAGTTAAAATAATAGGTTATACAAAATATGTAAAGAGTAAGAGGTCACTGTATGATTCATTTATGTCTGCTGTATAAGAAGTCAGAAGTCATTTTTTTTGTAGTTTTTCTTTTGTTCCTTTTTCTTTAATTTTCATCACTTCTGTTAGACTTTATCTAACTCTTTTGTTCTCTACTTTTATTTCTGATTATTAGTTCTTGTTTGCTTTTACCTGCATGCTTTTTATAACTTAATAAAGTTCTTATTAAAAAAAAGAAAAGCCAACACCAACCAGAGCATAAAACAACTGAAAGAAGCCATACAAGATCAGTAAATGTGGAGAGAGCTGCCCCATAGAATCACCGAGAATCAGACATGATTGAACTGATAGCATCATCATCATCCTCATTATAGATTGAACACACGAGACATGGCAAAGTTACAGCTTTCATAGACAATCTTTTTATGGCTGTAGACCATCACATTGTACTCCTGGAAGCCAATTCTTCAGTGATCTCACCAGTCCAACTTAGAGAGGAAGGTATCATTCCTCACATGTTCAGGTGTACATGTGCCTGTATTGTCTGAATAAGGCTACTGCCTATGAGTGTAGGTATGCAGATATATAGTACTTAACTTGTTATAAACAGTTTCTTTGTGGCTAAGAAAAAGTTATTGCTTTACTGAAGATTTTAATATTTCTTTTTTTCAGGGTTTCTTTTAGTAATGATTTTACATTGTTCATAAAAGCATTGTATTATTCATCTCACAATTCCCTGATGGATCACTTCAGAGGATAAAACAGTGTAAAAATCACAAATATTGTTCTACTGTTATGCAGATAACACCACAAGGCAAAACTGCTGAAAACTCAAAATCATGATCTACAGTAAATTGACATGCATTATCTGAGGAATCTAGTTGCTAAGCTAGATGTAATTGGTCCCAGAGCAAATTGCAAATCTATTCATGCTAACACAGAAGGTCCCCCGTGTTTTATGCCTGGAATTTTCTGTACTCAGTGTTTGTTTTTTAATTAAAACTGGTGGCACACTTAATTCTTTTTTTTTTTTTAATGAATATTGTCTACCACTTTCCTTGTAAATGCAGAGTTGCTCATTTAATGTGATCATCTTAATGAATGATCCTTACCTTCATTCAGGCATCAACAGCCAGGCATGGGAAAGAACTTTCTGGCCAATGGCAGGGAATCTAGGATTTCCCTGAACATCTTAGCGGCAATATTATCTGAATCAGCAAACACTAATTTAGCCTTATTTCTTTCCTCTGATCATGTCATGTCTTTGACCTCAAAGGAAAATCAGTCCTGTGTAAGGATTCCCTGTTCTAATGAGAAGAGAATGGTGGAAGAATCAAACATGGTAGAAGGATTCTTCAAGGTCACTTTACCCCTCCTATCACTGCATTGCTAAGTCTTATGGGGACTGTCCTTAATAGACACCATGCCATATATATATTTCTGTCACTTTGAAATTGTTTTGTAGATGTAGAGTAAAAGAAATGACCTTGGCAGAAATATAGAATAATGGCTACCTAGGCAAAGAGGGCTGAAACATTTTTAAAATCCTGGGAAGCAAGATAATATTCGACAGTTGCTCAGGCAGACATTTCCCTGATTCTCTGGGTTATAAGGAGGGGAGGCAAAGCACAATCAGACTTAAGATTCTGTTACTGTAGCCTCTCAATGAAGTATACTGTACCTCTAATAGTACAGTAGAATTGGTTTCTAATCTGTGGGGCTCACAGTCTGTAGCCCTAGAGACTGCTAAACAAAGGCTCACAGCACTGGCTACCAGGCTAAGGAGATACACAAGAGAAGCAGAGGCCAAGTAGATAAATGCCCTGTTCTGCAAAGAACCATCCAAGATGTACTCTTAACCACAGTGCAACAACACAGTAACAGCACAGCCACCAACAGAAATTGAACAATACCAGAAGAACAGAACAGGAACCAGTCACCATCACAGTAGCAGATATCCAATAGCGGGTCAAGAACAAGAAGAGCTGGACAGCACCTCACCCAGACATGATCCACACCTACTGGCTAAAGAAACTAGCAGCAGTACATGAATGCCTAGCAGCAGGATCCCATCCAAACTGGCTAACATAAGGAAGGACAGTGCTGATTATGAAAGACCCCCACAAGGGAACAGCACTGTCCAATACTAGCCAATAACCTGCATCCCCACAACATGGAAAGTCCTATCAGGCATCATAGCTGCCAAGCTACAGGACCGTATGGGCCAGTACATAAGCACAGCTCAGAAGGCCATTGGGAACAATACCAGAGGCTCAAACACCAGTTACTCATAGATAGAGCAGTTGCCTGGACTCAAGGTCTAGACAGACCAATCTGAGCACAGCCTGGATTGACTACAGGAAAGCCTATGACTCAATGCCACACACATGGATCTGTGAATGCCTGGCACTCTACAAAGTCAACAGGACATTAAGGGCCTTCCTCAATAAGTCAGTGGGATTGTAGAAGACAACACTGGAAGACAGCTCAAGACAGCCTGTACAAGTGGCCATTAAGTGCAACATATACCAAGATGAAGCATTGTCCCCACTGCTGTTCTGCATAGGCTTGAACCCTCTCAGGCAGATAATCACAAGGACTGAATATAGATACAAGTTCCAGAGTGGAACTACCATCAACCACCTCCTCTACATGGATGACATCAAGCTGGATGCTAAGAATGAATGAGACATCAACTTGGTGATCCACTGACATGGATCTACAGTGAGGACATTGGGATGTCATTTGGACTGGAGAAGTGTTGCCAAATAGTAGTAAAGAGAGGGAAGGTAGTTAAGACTGATGAGGTGGAAATATCAGCAGGCCACATAGCAGACATGAAGACCAGCTATAAGTACCTTGGTATCCCACAATCACATGGGAACCATGAAGGGGAGGCAAGGAAGACAGCAACATCCAAGTACCATCAAAGGATAAGACAGGTCCTGAAGAGCCACCTCAATGGGAAGAACAAGATCCACAACATCAGTATGTACGCCCTGCTAGTCATCAGATACCCTGGTGCTATAGTGAGCTGGCCAAAGGAGACATGGTAGCTGCTGATGTTAAGACCTGGAAGCTCCTCACAATGTACAGAGGTTTCCACCCTAAGTCTTACACCCAGAATGTACACCAGCCCGAAAGAGGGCAGGCGGGGTGAGTGTCAAAGCCACTCTGGATGAAACCCAGAGTATCCATAAGTACATCAATAAGGTGGCACCCAAAGATCAGCTGCTGAGAGAACGCCTCAGGCAGCAACAGACATGGGAGGAAGTTCGAGTGGAGGAAGTGCCATGGCAAAGAAGACCTTGCATGGGATGTACTATCAACATATAGCTGAGGTGTCTGACGGTGGGAAATCCTACCAGTGGCTGGAAAGGACTGGACTAAAAGACAGCACTGAGGCACTGATCACAGCAGCACAAGAACAAGCACTAAGCAACAGATCCATAGAAACAGGGATCTACCACACTAGACAGGACCCAAGGTGCAGGTTGTGCAAAGAGGCTTCAGAGACAGTCCAACACATAGTGGCTGGGTGTAAAATGCAGGCAGGAACAGCATATACTGAATGGCACAACCAAGTAGCTGGCATTGTGTACAGGAAAATCTGCACAGTGTATGTGCTAGACCCCCCCCAAGTCCAGATGGGAGATTCCACAGAAGGTTGTGGAGAATAACAGGGCTAAGATCCTGTGGGACTTCCAGATCCAGACAAACAGGCAGGTACTGTCCAATCAACCAGACATTGTGGTAGTAGACAAGGAACATAAGACAATGGTAGTGATAGATGTAGCAATGCCAAGTGACAGCAACATCAGGAAGAAGGAGCAAGAGAAGCTGGACAAGTACCAGGGCCTGAAGGAGGAACTAGAAAGGATATGGAAAGTAAAGGCCGAAGTGGTTCCAGTGATGGTAGGAGCACTTGGAGCTGTGACTCCTAAGCTGGGAGAGTGGCTCCAACAGATCCCAGGAACATCAGAGCTCTCTGTCCAGAAGAGTGCAGTGCTAGGAACAGCTGAGATACTGCGCAGAACCCTCAAACTCCCAAGCCTCTGGTAGAGGACCTGAGATTGAGGACACATATCACCCACAGGGGTGAGAGGGGATCTATCTATCTATCTATCTATCTATCTATCTATCTATCTATCTATCTATCTATCTATCTATCTATCACCTATCTATCATCTATCATCTATCTATCTGACATCCTCAATAAAATGTACTCTTCTTCCATACATCAGACAGAATAACCTCATTGCACTGAGGGATGAAAGAAGATATTAGGAGATCAGGACAATCATCGATAGGGAAACAATAGTATGGTACACAAATTCATTTTCTGAAAGAAACATGCCTGCACAATCAAATATTGTATGTATTGTGAAATTTGTATCATAAACTTAGTTTCCCATGCTATGAACAATAGAGCTAAGCACCATTGATTTAACAGTACAATGATTTATAAACATTGCTTAAAGGATGTGGAAGTGTGAGAAACCCAGCTTTTATCCAGGGACATAAAAACTAGTTCTTTAACTTATTCCAAGATATAACATCATGTGAATTATTTGAGAACCACAGTTTGGGAAGAGTTATTATTATGGAGGTTTAATTCATATTGTGGGGATCTAATTCATATGTTCATCTTCATGCCTTAGAAATAGATCATATATTCTGTTAGCTCAAGTATTAAGAGGCATGTAGTTCAGTGATGTAGCTCAGTGCTGTGACCCTGGAGTGGAGACAGATAACAGAAACCAGACAGCAACCCTTCCTTCAGAGTGTGAATGCAGTGGTGTGAAAGAATAAGGATACAATACACAGTGTTTTTTATTGTACATGCTGATATTATCTAAAAGGACAGAACCGTACTAGTGTGAAAAGTAACACAGAGGTCATTCCAATAGCTCATCAAAAGCACTCTAGTATAAGGGTCATACTGTAATTTTAAATATTCCTTTTATCTTTCTTTCTGCAATGTAACAAACCAAACGTATATAATCTGTAGCCTTGCTTTGCTCAGGGGTCTACTGCAGTTTCCTTGACAGGGAGCCCAGTGATCACTGTAATTTGTGCCTGCCAATAAAAGTATCCTTTGTTGCATCTATCTCCAGTCGCTTTGGTTTCTTATTTAAAGTGAGCTTTTTTCTCACTGTATTATTATGAAGGTGTAAAATCTAAATAGTAGTATGGTTCCATCTCAGATTACTTTGATGAAGTGTAGTGAAGAAATGGGGTAATGTGCTTATTTCCCATACATGGTGGCATAAGGGCTTAATGACACTGGAGTTTGCTGACCAGAAATGGTCGGCACTCCAGCGGTTTGGGCCCAGCTCCGCGGGATGGGGTAAGCACCCGTCATTCGTCCCCAGCTTCTGCCCACCTAGCAGTTCAAAAGCATACCATCTGTGAGTAGATAAATAGGTACTCCCATTTCAGTGGGAGGAACCAGCGGTGCTTCGCATGGGGACCAATGCTGGACCTGATCGGCAGAAAAAACGCTGGACACTGGCTGTGACTGATGCAATGGCCAGACGCTGGACGTGACTGACATGGTGGGTGGAAAAAATCATCGGTGGAAGAAAGCCCAGATGAGATGACTCCCTTGCAACCGCTGCTGGGCACAATAGAGTAGGGCTGCACTAATTGCAATTAGAATAGGCTTGTAATTTGTAATTGTTAAGTTGTATATATGCTGTACTTTGTGAGCTGCCCACAGTCCCTCATTAGGGGGAGATGGGTGGAGATAAATTTGATGATGATGATGATGATGATGATGATGATGATGATGATGATGATACCACCAGTGTGGAGTTTCTTCCCCTTCCTCCCCCTACCTCACCTCCTACATTGGCCCACTTTATGTATTTGATGAAGTGACTTTCAACCCCTGAAAGCTCATGCCTTTTAATAACCTTCTGATTGTTTCCAGCATAGACTAACATGGATCTCCTTCTACAATGTCAACATCTTGGAGACAGTAACTCACAGCTTGATTATCACACACCTAGACTACTACAAAGCCCTCTATGTGGGGCAGCCTGGGGAAATAATTCAGAATCTACAGTTAGTCTAGCATGCACCAGGCAACTGCTGTCAGGAGAACCCTGCCATAGTCTGATAATATTGATCTTGAGACCATCCAATGGTCTTCTGGCCCAATTCAAAGCACTTGTGATTACCTCAAAGCTGAACACAGCATAGCATAGGGTTACACCAGATATTACCATGATGGAATTGATGCTACCCATCTGGTCTGAACATCAGAAGATGGCCTGTCTGAGAGCCAAGCAAAATTCATGGGCCTCGTTAGGCAGCAGATGTTTCCTCCAGCAGCCTTCATCCTCTGGAACATGCATTCCTGGAGGTACGCATTCCGCAGATAGGTTAAAACAGTTTTACTTCACTGTGACTTTGGCCCTAATGGACCTTTTGTGTTTAAGAACATTGCAATTTGGTAAGCAGGTGTTGCTTTAATTTCTCATTTGTAATTTCTTGTACACTGCTTAGAGTCTCACAAGGGGGGAAGTCTGCAACTATTACAAATAAATAAATAAAACTCCTCTAGTTAATAGGCCTTGCTCTATGATGCCACTTAAGGACCTGAGACATCACTTCACTTCACACACCAATCTCCCTTCAGATTATCAAGTATATCATCTATATACTGAGAAAAACAGAGGGAGGGGGGAGGGAGGGAGACTGGTATATTATCTATATATGTGAAAAAGAAGAACCTTGCTAAAAGTGGCTGGAGGCAAGAACAAATTAATAAATCCATTCCAAAAAAAAAAAAAGCTGTGATTATAAGAACCTTTCTATTACAATCATATTTATCCAAAACTAGCTACTGTTTTAACCAGTCAGCTTTGCTTTAAGTTACTTTGAACCACCTTGAGAAAAAAATTAGTACAGTTAATTCAGGTAATTGTGCAGAAATAGCACAGAGGAACTCTCCAGAAGATTTCTGTGATAACTTTTCCATATGGCTTTTCATCTTTTCATTTATTTCATTGTTATTTGAGTTAAACAAAAAGCTTTGGTTTTGTAAAGGAAAAAAATATTGACTGCCACAATCCATTTCTTGTGAAGAAGAGTAGAATTACATGAAATGACTCAAAACGTTCATTTTCATAAATAATTTCAGCCTCCTGATATGTATCACACAGAAAATTATTGACCTTAATGAAAATACTCACATTACAAGACTTTTAAAAACATTTAACGAAGAAGTGGGAGAATGGGAATATTATACATATTGAGCTGTTCATCCAAAAGAAGAAAGCCATTATTGGAAATATGAATCATTCAGAAACCATATACTTTATATTTTAACAGGTTTCTCCACTTTGAAATAGACTTCTATACCTCTTTTTTAAAAATTTGAAAACTTACATAGAAGCAAATCTCTCATTATTCTATATTTGGGAAGAGAAGAGTCTCAGTGTAATAAATACAGTGAAATGACAAGACAGAAGACAAGACAGAAGGATATAGGATATATTGTCATGGAAATCGCTGAAATTTTATTTATTTATTTATCTATTTAATTAATTAATTAATTAATTAATTTGTATGCTGCCCATCTCCCCCGGAGGGTGACTCTTGCACAACATTGAGGAGAAGAACCATATTTATTGCAATGACCATTGGGTGCCAGCTTTACAAGAAAGAGGGACCCTGAACAATGAAAAAGCAAAGATTTTTTATAGAAGTTGAGCGCTACAAGGTGGGAAATCCTAGGGTTTTGATTGGCTGGCCAGTTTGGGGAAGCTAGGCAGGTCTTTGCCAGTGCACCTGGAGTTAGTTCTATTATTAGGCAAAATGAGCCTTTCAGGAGGGCAGCAGAGCTGAAGAAGTGCATTGTTAAGGAGATGGAATGTTGAGGTCATCAACTAATAGAGAATGGAATATTGGAGTTTCTGTACATTGCAATTTCCTTTTTAGGGCCTCCCTTGGACTGTACTGTGAGCTAGTGAGGAGGCTTATATTCTTTGGTTTGATGGGATTGCAGGGGAGATTTGTCTGGGGCAGGGAGGGTTAATTTGGGTCTGATGGGATTAGGCAAAGAGATGATGTGGGTTTGACCTTGATCATATCCAAAAGACAGGGATGAGGGGAAGGGTGCAGTCTCTATTTTATTTGTTAGATTTATTTTCTCCACCACAATATTTGCAGGCATATTGTGGAAGAAGAGGAAGCAGCAGCAGCAGCATCTGTTCCTGCTTTATAACCATGGAATTTGCCCTTAATTTGGATTCAAGAAAGAATCAAGTCCTTTTCAAATCTTTTAAAATTGCATGCATAGATGAGACACAGAGTGACTCTTTGAGGCCTTATCCTTCATGCCCAACCTCCCTGTGTGGATGGAGAAGGCTACAAGAAAATAACACATTCAGTGGGGACACTGGGGCCCTTCCCTAGATGTTCTTTTCCAAAATCCCTGAAGATGGAATTTAACTATAAGGAAGAAAGGGGAAGAAAATCAACAAATTGCAGATTAGCCTTACGTTAAATAATCATATACGGTTCAGTGAGATTTACTTTCAAGTATATGTATGATCAGTCCATCTGACCTCTATTTACAATCAGAATATGACATCCAGTGTCTTATGCAAGTTCAGTCTCCTCTCCAGAAGAGAAGCTATTAACTTCACTTTGACTTTCAATATTCTTTGCTACTTGAGGTGTAATTGGCTGTTCTATGAGATCCTTGAACCTGTCTTCTACATGGCCTTTCTTGCTTCTCTTTGAAGCTGGCCTTGGCTGATACTGATAAAATGGGGATGTGTCTTCTGGATGTGTTGATAAGGTCAACAAATAAAGGAAATGCATGCTAAGAATAATGATAATACATGAGAAAAAATAATAAATCACCACATGGTCAGAATAAATAGCATTTAGGCACATTTAAGGGTTAACATACATTTATCAGGAAGACTTCTATTTCTGGTTAAGCATGCTTTCATGTAAGTATCAGTACAGACTTTATTCTCAAATGGGATAGCTAATATTTGGATAGGTAAACACTGAAGCTTTAATTATCTCTCAGTGGATATTTGTTTTATACTCCTTTAAGGACAGAATCTGATACCTGGGTTTTAGAAGTCCAAAAGATATGTTAATGACATAAGATTATTACATTCCTACCTCAAACCTTGGAATTACAGTTGTAATTTTATTTTCCTCTCTTAATGTTATTTGGTTTGTTGTCTGAGATGTTGCATTCATGTATTTTTAATAGGCATGATGTATTTTGGCTGCCTATTGGATGACTACTAGAGTTAGAATTTTTAGTATCTGTTTGCCACCATCCCTGTTTTTTGTTTGTTTGTTTGTTTTGTAGCCTAAATATTGTATGCCTACTTTCAGAGCTCATAACTATTTGTCCTTGACAACACATCTGAAATAAAGTTCAACTCACCGAGTCTTAGGGGTTTTAGGTTTTTCCCCTTCCATAGGCTGGAAAAGGTTAATCGTTTTGTTGTTGTTTTTCCCCAACATAGTACAACTGCTCACTCGATGCCTGTTGTTCATCTGCCTACTGAAACCACTGGAAAAAATGCTTTGAAAGAAAAAAAAAAGGGGGGGGGGTTGTTTGATTCATATTCATGGATTAAAAGATCTGTATTAGGCAATCTTCGAATATTGAAAAAAACTGCATCTATCTCAACACTCGAAGGCATATAGAACTTGAATTTGTCATTCTTCATGAAATTGTCAACAGCCCAATGAGTCAAAATAATAATGAAAGGAAATGAATAGAAACTGAATTAGTTTACTCCAACCTTCTTCAGCATCATGTCTACCTGAATATGTCATTTTAAAACTAACTAAGGATCTGACACAATGATCTTTATGAGCATTGGAGTTTATATTCTGCTGAACAGCAGTTTATCAAAATGGATATGACAAATGAAGCTTCAGAAACATTCCTAGCTTACCAAAAATGGTTCCTCTAAATATTTACTTACAGATGTCTTTCCTAACTGTGAGTGTGTGTGTCCTGAAATGGTGCATCATTTATTACATATCCACTCAACTATATGAGAGCTGTTCCCTCATATCTACAGCAGCTTTTATTACTGGTATTCCCATGATTAATCCTCTTTGATATTCACCACACAAACTTGGTGGGAGGACCATTTCTTCTGCCTGTCTTTCTCTTGAGGATTGAGGAGCCAATACTGGAATCTTTGTGCTCAGGCTGATAATTCCTTTAGAGATGAGAATCCATTCTTAAACAATTCCTCCTCCACACAAATAAATAAAATCCTTTGTTTGCCTCCCCAGCCATTCTTGAGATGACGGAAAAGAAATGCATTGCCCAATAAACTTTAAGACTTGATTAAGCATGTTGTTATAAGTTTGATAGCATTCATTGAAATGCATTTTTAGTCATCAAAAATCCAGGCACAGATGAATTTAACTAAATGCAGTCCAAGGCATCTTTTCCTTTGGGGGAGGAAGAAAGATCAGTGCAGCCTGAAGACATTGCTTTGAAGTTAGAAGCAGAATCTTGAAGATTTCAGTTTATTCTGCACTACCTTCTTTAGCCGTGAGTTCATAAATAAGAAGAAACAAATGCAAAGAATAAGAAAATGAAATACATCATAACTAAAAACCTTTTAGAGTTTCTTTGAATAAAAGGTCAGCCTAGAGTTCCAGATCCTCTCTCCCAGCCTTCCTGATCTTATGCCCTCCAAACTATTTATCTACAACACTTAGAATTCCTAACCTTTGTTAGCCTTGCTGAGAATTCTGGGAATGTAGCCCAAGTCCAACATTTTTAGGTTGGAGAAGTTTCCTCTAGCTATCATCTAATAAACAAGCAGTATCCTAGTCTGGTCAAAAAATAATTCAGAAAAAAAATCAGATTACTAGAGAGAGAAATCAGGCAGCAGTCAGATTAGTTAAAAAGACCATTTATTAAGCAAGGCTCAGTTTTATTTCTACCTGACCATGGAAGATCTATAGCCTCCATGGATTTCAGCTTTTTAATTGTATCTAACATTGGCAATCACCCCTTATGCTGGCCTGAAGTTTCTGAAGTTGAGCTTATAAGATACTTTTGTTTTATAAAATAATATTGTTTCTACTAACTGGCACAGATTTCCCAAGACAACTGGGTAAGGTCATTTGGTGCCATGGGATTCAGTATCATCAGTACCCTGATGATTCCCAGTTCTACAACTCTTTTCCATGCCAGGGAGGTATTGCTTTTCAGGGGCTTGCTCAGTGCCTGGAGGCTGTCAGGGTCTGAATGGGAAGAAACTGGCTGTGACTCAACCCTAGCAAGTTCAAGTGGTTGTGGATTTGGCCCCCCAAGGTCAAAAGAAAGGACATCTTTGACTCTGGATGGGGTAGCACTCCCCCAGACAGAAGTAGTACCTCTGGGGATCCTCCTGGGCTTGTGGTTCCTGCTAGAAGAGCAGTTGGCAGCCATGGCCAGGGGGACTTTGCCCAACTCTATATGGTGTGCCAATTGTGCCCATTTCTGGAACAGGAGGCCTTGCTCACAGCTACTCATGCTTTGGTCACTTCCTAGTTGGAGTGAGACCATGAATTTAGGATTTGCATGAATATTGACTAGAAACAGATTGTGCAGTTTAAGATATACAGTGTGCATGAAAATGGGTTTGGTGCTTTAAAGTGTAATGACAATTCAGTTTTCTTGACAGTCTTTTTACTTTTTACCTGACTTCATTTTCTATCAGTTACAGTTCCAATGGAAATTTGGGGGGGAGGGGGGAAGTGGGGATAAGGTTGCTTATCACCTGTTAGACTTGAACAAATTTAAGGTAGCCAAACAAAATTTCAGAAAAATATTATCTGAGTTATAAAATTATATAAATTATATAAATAAATAAATAAAAATTATAAAATTTAATTGTCAGTAAATGACTTTATAAATTTATAAAACTACAAAAGTTGTGGAATCGCCTAAACAAAACTGCAGATTTTTTTCCCCCAATAATTCCAAATGAAATTCCATTTATGGAAAAATCTACCTGGATCATTTTATAGTTCCCAAGAAATTAACAAAATAATTAATATTGCATTACTTAATAATACATAATGCTATAGTAACAATTTAAATTATATTATTTTAATATTAATAATTAAAAGTTCTATTAACTTTAGAGTTATGTCTATGTTTTTCCATACTCTAATTAGGATGAGAATAGTTGTTTTGCAAAACTCTGTATGATGACCTGATGGCAGGACTGTTAGAGTACTGTTTTTCAACCTTTTTTTACCCATGGCCCACTTCAAACGTTGCTTTTCTCAAAGTCCCATTACCAGATACAGACATGGGACAGTAACTTATTTTCTTGCATCAACAAGACAGTATTTGCAGTATAATACACTATGCTTTTCGGAGGCCCTCTTGGCACAGGACTACTATTAATGGCTTTTTTCATATGGGGGTTTGTTTTAAACAAAACAAGATTAGCCTACATTTTTTTTTCTATTTCCTTTGTTAAGAGTTAACATTGTTTGCTGAATTTTCTTAAATTGTGTTGGGACAGCATACAGCCTACGATTCATGGATGGCCCTACTTTGGATTGGGGCGGTGGGAATCAACATTTCTGTTTTTAAAACATTTGACCCAAAATGGATCCTTTCCATTTTGGGTCAGTTGGAAAATGAATTATACTGAACATGGCTGTAATGGAAGGCATATGCGAGGAGGATACTGGAATGGAGGATCAAGATTATCGTGAGGCAGGGGGGACATTCCAGAGCAAGTGCTTTCTCAGCCTGCAACAGAACTGTGGGAAGATGAAGAGGATGAGACTAGCTCCTCCCTAGAGTCTCACGGGGTATATCCACTGGTTGCTTTAGCATAGTCTGGCAAGATTCTGTCTATACGGTGCAAGCTAATAAAGGAACTATACTGGACTGGACTGCCTCATTGTCGTTCTTGGGCTGGGCCTGACAACGGCAAGGCTTAATCATTCACCATTTCTTTCTGTAGTTTTGCCTAGATTGATCTTCAAACTCACTTAAATTGTACAGTTGAGAAAGGGTTGCATGCACTGAGAACAAATCCAGATTCTGCTTCACCCAAAATTCAGAATTAATATAGAGCTTCCTTATCCAAGACAATGTATGAAGAAATCCTGAGATGTTTAAGGAAGCTCATAGGATTTCTAAAGTAGGGCTCATAGCATCATTATTATTAACAACATATTAGTCTCACTAATGCCAATTAGGTTTTTCCAAATTGTGAAACCTAGAGAAAGTGGCTTTTTTATGTTTATGTAATAACTTTTTTTTTCCCTCCCAAGGAAGCACTTGTTCTCATTCTACAAGATTTGTATGCTGTTCTGGTTGAGATACCTTGATCTCAATTAAGACCTTTATGATTTGTATAGCCTAGATAAAAACTTGAGAAAATGACTGTTAATCTGTGCATTGTTTGCACTATTCTGTACTCTGCAATTCTTTTATGATCTCCATTCCTGAATGTGTTGATAGGGTTTATTGAAGGGATAATAAGAAATTACCTCTGAAAACATTATTCCGAAATGGAAATAGACTTTTATAGCCAAATCTCTAAGAATATGCATGGGAGTGTATTAACAACTTTTTGAAAGTAAAGCTTTACTAAGATAGGATGGCCTTTGGAACAGGATAAATATTCTATTTGACACCAAGAGAGAAACTGAGTTTTATCTGAAATTATGGGTCTGACAATGGATTCAAAATTCCACTCAGGAGATGTATTTATTTATTAATAATATATTCTGTTTAAAAAAATAAGGCTACTTCATCACTGAAATGTTTAATGGGACTTTCTGCTCCTTAATTACCATAGTATTCTTCTATCACTGCATACTGTATACTCAGAACTCCTGTGAATTCAAACGTCTAACAATAGCTCAATATGACATTTAGTTCTTTGGTCAGAAGTACTTTTTCCTCCAAATTATTTGTTTCATTTTTATTCTTTTTTTAAAATAATTCTCTGAAAAAGGGAGGGTTTCCACTATCTTAAATGATGAGTCTTTGAAAAATACTAACTTGATCCATCCTCAGACACCATTAATTAAATGTCTGGGGTTCATCATCAGTCGGCTGGCTATACACGAACTGGGAAAAAAGAGTTATCTCTTAACTAGACAAAATGTTCTTTCTGGCTCTTCAAACAGCACAGCTCCTATGACTTCATAGCCTAAAAATAAATCACTGAAAAGAATTGCATCTTCCCCTCATTACTAACACGAAAGAAGTGGTCCTAATTAGCATTACTAGGCATTAGGGGAAACAACATCAGAAAGCAAACATCTACAGGTCGGTGGTTGTGTGTCAAACCTGGAAAGAATAGATACTATGACTATCCAGGCAAGATTCGACACAGCCATTGCTAGCCACAGAACTGACTGGCAGCACAAGGCTTAGGAAAATAGAAGCATAGGACCATATCCAGATGAACTGAGATGCACTTTGATTCCACGGACTTGTGGTGACTTAAGGCTGTTGAGTTCAGTCAGAAATAGGGTAGCAATGCTGGCCATACTAGCCATAGCACTGAATTTGACTTTGCATTTCAGAAGTAACACTTTTTTTTTCTTCATACAACCATGAACTGCTGGGGTAGGAGTGACAATTATCACAGCTGCAGCAGGCATGGAAAAGAGAGGACTAATATTTTCATTCAGAGGTACAGTCCTGAGCAATATCATTGTTTTGCAGCTCCTGTCTTTTGGACAGGAAGGGAAATGTCCTTTTAGAAGACCCATGGATTGTTTTGGTTCCCCCACCACCAACCCCACAAAAATCTGTAACAGGTCTAGAAAGAGAATAACGGCTGTGATCCTCATAATTGTTTCTGGCAGCTACTATTTCCATTTTTAAAAGTTCATATAAAATTCAAAGACACATTTAATGTCTCATTTGACTGTACCTTAGTCTGAATCCAATCCTTTCAAGTTTCAGTCAAACAATAAAGATAAATCTGTTCAGTATGCAAAAGTCATCCCTAGGCTACATTTCCATGCACACTTGCACAATCTTCCTAGTAACATAATGAAAAAGCTCACCAGAATTAATAATTCAGTATTATACTGTCTCTTCTTCCTTTATCTGGATTTATATTAAGAGCTTGACAGTCTCAGAATAATTTATCCCTAAAAACAGTGCCATAGAATGAGAGCGCCAAAAAGATAGATAGACTTACATTCATAAAGAAATATGTAACTCTGAATTTTTAAGGTTCCACATGCTAAGTAAACTGCTGGAAATTTTCTACCCAGAAAATTCATATGGCAGTCTAATCAGATTTTAAATGTAAATTGCAAATATTGTAACAGTATCAGCTAAATTAATTTGGTGCATAGATTTAAGTCTTGACCACTGATAGAAGCATTTATGACATAAGTATATGGGCAAAAGGTATTAACCCAAAGTCTTCATTTTCCTTTTTCCTGCAAAAGAACTTTGTTTTATGATTGACACATGTGGATTCAAAATTTTGATTATTCTAAAATTATTTATTACATTTTACTAGCTTTATACCTACTTTCATAATAAAAAGGTATTGTTAATCTTTGAACTTTTGGCATTAACTTTTAATCTGACAATTCCTGTACAAGCTAAATGTTGTTAAGACATCTCACAAGACAAGTACAGAAATAATGTCAAACAAAATTAAAGGAAAGATCTACGGTACGTAAATTCCTGCCATAGAATTTTTAAGAGGAACATATATATGGAATAATTTGTACAAGAAAAATGAAATAAATTTGGTAGATGCCAAGCACAATTTAAATTCTGAAACTATTTTACATTTTGAGCATAACCAAATCTGAACAATTTTAATTCATAATTTAACTTACATGCTATTTTGTATATTTTACAAAAGTCTTAAATGCAGCATCTCATTCTTCATCAAAGCAAATTACCCTTCAATCTTACTTTTTACTTTAATTCAGAATACACACACACACACACACACACACATACAGACACACATTCCTTTTTTGGGTTTCTACCTTATTTCTAAGCACTTATACAATGAAGGAATACTTCTACTTCCCTAACTAAATACAATTATATAGTAAGAGCCACATTGGACATACACAATTTTAATGGTCAAATCTAGATTTTATCATGCTTTTAAAAGCATAAATAAATAAAGGAATTTGGGCTTGCATGATTCTGTACACAAACACAGCTTCAAATCTCTAGAATTATCAGTAATTGTTTCTACAGATATGCTAAATAAAACTTTAGCACTTCAGTTTGTAGATCTTTGAGACTGAGTTTGATGAAACTTTTTCTCCCTCTCCTTCCTTTTCTTGTATTAATTTTCACAAAGTCAGTTGTCCCCTATGGAGTATAAGCTCTACATTTTGAATAAGCTCTACATTTTGAAAAGGTTAAAAAGAAAAAAAAATGATATTTTGTCACACAGAAATACAATTTTATAAAACAACTTCATTCTGTTTTTGGCTCAGGATATTTATTTGTAGAATTTATTTCAATATTAATGGCAATAAAAATATGATGCCCCATCATAAATTTGGGCATTTGGGAGGACAAGGTATCTTTCAGTAAGTATTCATGCTAATTAAACATCACTGATACTTTGTTAACTTGCAAAAGTTTTTAGATGTTGTTTATGATGACATATTGTGTACCATTTTAGTAATAATAGAATGCAATGATTGTTGTATAATAATTATTATTGTGTTGAAATAATCATCATATTGGAGGTGAGTGTACCCTTGGGTCTTTATTCCTCTACTGTGATTTTCACATGCATTTGGGCATTAAAGTTCTAATAATTATTTAAAAAAAGAAAGAAAAAGAAATCTGTATCTTACATTGACACACTTTCACCCTCTGCAGGACTTGACACACATTAATACTGATCCTCAGAGCAGGTCTACTTGCAAGAATTAAAGTGGATCTCCATTCCTTCATCCCTGGCAATTTAAAAAATGTGACTACATGACTCATTACCATCTCAGAACATTCATTCCAATGAGATGGTGAACTTTCTTCCTCCTCTATGTAGACCAAATACCTGTCTATCAGATGTGAACTTGAGGAGATATTGGCCTTTCCAAACACACCACTGGAGAACTACAGTGAAAGTAACACTAAAAAAATAGAAAATTAATCCAGTTATTGCATCATACTCATTCACACTATATTTCTAATTACTCTTATGCTTTTTCTTCTGAAGAAAACCATAGTTAAACTTGAGTTTTACAAGCAACAAGAGTTTAATTTGAGTAAACAGCTTCATAGTTCAGTTATCAGCGAGAGAGAGAGAGAGAGAGTAATTACATGTTTGGAAAGAATTTTCCCCTTCTATTGTGGCTATTACAAATGTGTTGGGTTTTTTTTTTTTTAAATCTGTTACTGCATTTCAAACTGAATAACAATATTTATAACAATTAATATAAGCAGAATTAGTGGCCAAAAAAAAACCCAGGAAGGAAGATGTATTAGAGCTTATTATATATAAAATTCATTAGAAAGGGAGATCAGTTCCAGATTAAATTGTTTTGCTCTTAGAGAAAGAAATAACAGGCAAAAGATGAGGACTTTTTTCATTTCATTGCAAGAAATGAGATGCAATAACTGAAAGGATTGATGAAGGACGTGGAAGTGGCAAATCACAAGGAATTCACAGTTTTCTTCATGTCAAAATACACATTACATTAAACTCATATTTTAAAATACAATTCTTTCCTACTGCTTGAAAGATTTTCTACAACAGACCAGCCTAGGTTAAATTTAGAATAGATTTATCTATGCTCCACAAGTTATAATTTTGAGACACTAGTGAGGTTTTCCAAACAATTTTAAAATTCAAAAATACTTTTTCAATGACTACTGTTGATCTTGTGAGTAGAGCTTCTAACAACATGAAGGAACCTACAGGATTATCATATTAATTATGAAAAAAGCAGATGATGAGATCTTATTGCTAGTTTTAAAAAAAAGCTATTGTTAGTGGATGGTAATGAAAAGTGCTAATATTGATGCAAGTCAGTGGCAATGAAAAATGCTAAAATTTATGTCAAAAGAAGGAGCTTGAGAATTTAGGAATTTAGCATTGAAAAGTATTTCAGAATTCAGCTTGAAACTGTTTGAGGGGTTGGCCTTGTTTAGCCTTGTGAGATACCTACTATTTTCTAGAGGACAGCAGCTGAGGGCGCTATAAACTTTTGAGTTTTTAATTCCATTTAGTGAAGCATGAAAAATCTGTCATGAGAAGAAGCTTGCTTGCTCTCTAGCACTTATCAAGGAAAAAAAAAAAAAAAGTAATGGCACCTGGTTGGTTGCTTTTAATTAAGAGTAGCCAGCCATGCTTCCCAAATGTATGCAACATTCTTTTGAAGAGTGACTGTTATCTAGTTGACTTCTGCCTGCCAGATATGACATGTGACATTTTGTATCAGATGCTATTGTAAACAAGAGCCAAGTAATATGCAATGGCTCATTGCACTGGGTGAATTCTAAGAGTAGTGGCCAACAAGCAACCGCAGGATGTCAGTCCAATGCCAGGAGATGACAACCAGTAGAAATGTATTCTTGATGACTCTACAAGCACACATTCATTCGGGAAAATTTCCAGCGATATATGGAAAGGGATTATATGCATAATTTGGCAACTTCTGTCCATGTGCTCATAGAACAGTTGCCTTTGGCATTAACCAGCAAGCAGCAGAACAAAACATCTGCAGAGTTTCACTTGTGACCAGCAGAAAATCTTGGGTGAGTTAAATATTACAACCTGAACATTCTTAAATTGAACGAAATAATGTGACGTGTCAGGCCCAAAACTGACAGCTGTTGTCATTTGAACTTTGGACAAGATTTGATCTGACTTCAGTATAGGAACCTTCTTATACCTACCTGACTATTTCTAATTTGCTCTCTATGTGATGCTTTGTATCAATACAGAAACTGAATGGATATTGATTTATGTCCAGTTGCAGGCCACTGATGAAAATGTTTTTGCAATGGATTCAGAGTTTAACCAGGCTGGAACTGTGGACTCTATGATGCAGTTGCATCACTAGAAACATCCTTCCTAAGAACATTTTCTCACAAACATTAAATTAATGTAGCCTCAGATAGGGATGCTTGTAAAATTCAACCTTTCTGAATTTCCACGTAGAATCATCTAGTCTGAACCTCTCAGATTAATACATAGAGTAAAATTAAATTACTCACAATATTTTGCATAACTCCAATTCTTTGATGTAGCAGTTAACATCTTATATGTATCAAAATAAGTGTTTCTGGATGAGAGGTGTTATTTAAATACATTAACAGGTTAGTCCAGTTCATGTATTGATCTAAACATACAAGTAATGTCAAACTTAACTTTTCTCTCTAAGTGATACTGCTAATGGTCCATGAAATCCTACTTTCTATTGCTGTTTGCACAAGGATCCTTGTCGAATATGACAGCACATTGCTACAGCTCACATGGAAGCCTTCATATGTATCACCCACCAGTAATTATTCTATTGCTATGGATGATTGACTGCTCATTAATGTAAATGCTGGTGACTGCTCCAATGGGTTCAGCTCTATAAATGATGAGGGTATCATCCAAACAGGGATATTATGCAATGGTTATGGACTAGTGAACCCTTTGAATAAGAATCCCACAGACATTGTTTGCTTCTTTGTGACAATCTAAATTAGGTTGCTTATTTCTTGCCCAGTGGCATGCTGGGGAACCCTTTTTCGTGCCAATAGAGGCGAATATGTGTAGCTCAGGGTTGAACTGTGGAGTCCTTGGGGTTCTCTGAGCTTGGTTCTTTTCTTGCAAACATTTCATTACCCAGCTAGGTAACATCTTCACTACTATGCTAATCAAGGAACTACCAGAGGAGCAAAACAAAAACCCCACCCCCACCAGCATGGGCAAGGCAGGCCACAGCAGATAAATAGAGAGCAAACTCCATCCCACTCTAGCACTGAAGATGTTACCTCGCCGGGTAATGAAACGTTTGCAAGAAAAGAACCAAGCTCAGAGAACCCCAAAGACTCCACCTTTTTAGTGCTAAAATTTTATTAATTTGGTGTTAGTTTACTAAGCACTGTTTTGTATAGGTTCCAAACTGCTGGACCACCCTAAGATAATATCATAAACTTATGAGGCTTTAAAATTGAAATCCAACCAGACTATTATGTTGTAGTTTATAGGTGTACATGGCATAAATTAGATATTGAGCATCTTCCACCAAACGGCATTAATAGTCCATCAATTGTAATGTTCAATATAGCACAAAACACTGTGGGAGAGTAATGCTGCCATTAATATTCTTGTATTGCTTTCCTTATAAGCAACTGCATAAAAAATAAAATTGAAATAAAGACATAAAAGCTCTCAATAAACCAACATAAAATGTTAAGCAAGAACAAGCATTGAAAATTATTTAGTAGGCTGGCTTAAAAAATATTTTTCTAACAACTGAGAGGGGAGGGCAATTTCTGGAACCAGTTGACTTCTGGGAGGGAAAAATGGGGATGAGGTGATTGTGAGAGTTCTCCCCCTCCCCAAAGGAACTCACCCATATACTCTTTCTGTCCTGTGAGTGCAAGTCCAAGCTGGTATGGTATGAAGTGTAGTCAGAAAAAAAGCCTACATAGACAGCAGTTATGAAATTAGCTATGCACAACTCATATAACTCATAGCTAAAGCCTCAGAAGGGTCTTTTCTACATTTCTTTTTAACTGAAGCTTGAGCCTTGAGCTGATAGAGTGTGTACAAGTTTAATGCTCAGGAAAAAAAAAAACACCTGTATAACATTGATGAAAGCATTTTCACAAAAAAGAAATACCATATGTATCAAATATTGCAGGAACCAAGTCATAACTCCATTAATTTTCTTATTCAGCTTAAAATTGCATTACAGGAAATTGGAATGAAAAATAAATGTCAAACTAAATCTATATGCCTATTTGCAATAGAAATGATCAGTCTATTCCTGGTTCACTTCAGTTTCACATCTTTCTTCTTTTTTTAAAAAAAAAAGAAAATGAAATCACATTTTTAATACACTGCTTTCCCTATAAAATACATTTCTATCCTGAATGATAAGTGCATTCTAGTGCTTCTAACAGTCTGGATTAGAAAGAGACTTGGAATTAAAAGAACAGATAGGCAATTTTCTCTCTCAATTATTCATGTAACAGTTTTTACAGATAAGTTTATCAATTAAGGGGATTCATTTTATTTATAGAATTGTTGTTCTAGATAAGCTATTATTCCAAAGCAATGCCATTCTTATTCTTTACTAATTCTACTAGATCTGATCTGGGATTCTCCTAACACCTGGAACATAATCTTAGCCTCCAAATAACAAAGGACAGAGGCTACGATTATGTTCCAGGTGTGGACAGTGTGAGATATCTGTATTAGGTCCTTACTTCTATTGTTTGTTTTTTTTAAACAAATTCTCATCTCTTTCCTTTCCTTGTTGGTTCTCTGTCTAGATATTAGTTCTCCTAGAAATGCAATGAGGCAAAGCATTTACTTCCAGAAATAAACAAGTTCTGAACCCACCATGAGTATAATAGCATATTTCTTAAAGAAATGTTAATAGACTGATGGTATGATGATTTTAACAAGACTCAGAAGTGGGACACCCCCCACTCTTATTGCATGACACTGGCTAAAACAATCCATAAAATACCATGCTTCTTGGAATACAACATTCCAAGAAGCACCGAGCTTTAAGACCTTGGTGGAACCAGTTTTTTTCCTACCCCACCTTCAGATGTGTAATAAAGCAAAGCCATCCTATTCTACGTGTATGCTAGCCTTCCACAGACACCAGTAACTGCATTTCTAATTCAAGGAGGGAGGGAAGGAAACCTTGCCATCTTGCTGGCTT
This sequence comes from Python bivittatus, assembly GCF_059951505.1. Taxonomy (NCBI): domain Eukaryota; kingdom Metazoa; phylum Chordata; class Lepidosauria; order Squamata; family Pythonidae; genus Python; species Python bivittatus. Next base: position 3,086,316 of record NW_028277044.1, on the reverse strand, counting down.
GCATCTGTCCTGGCTACTTCACAGGGCTAACTACCACAGTGTAAAGGTTTTAAAAGCTTTTTGTTCTTCTTTTCATTTATGGGTTTGCACAGAACATTGAAAGTTTTGTGGTGAGCAATGGCTGGCACCATGGATTGGCTAAACAATATCTACCCCTGGTATCTGCTAACTCAGGCAAGGAAGGATGGAGTATCAGTACTCCCTGTGAGCTCAGTGCAATGCAGAATGTTTCAGATCCAGAAATGAAACATGGTGTTTGGTGCCTATGAAGTTTCAGAATGCTTTGTGTATGACATGGGAGTTGTTCTAGCAGAGCCCAAGGACTTGAATGGCATGGAGAACAATTGTGATGCTCCTTTAAAGCTCTCCAATGAAAGTGTGCTACAATTAAAGCCACACAAACAGGTTGAAATCCACGCATAGTATGCACCATGCAGTGGCGTGTATATGCTGAACCCATGTAAACTGACTTGTCTGATTTTTGTCCATAAGGGCTATGAATTCTGGGAGAGGAAATTCCATCGCAGCTGGAGGGCATCAGGGCTGGATACAGCATTCTTCAACTTTTTCAGACCTGGAATGATCTTTAGCCCCAAAGGACTTATGAACACATATTTTCCTGTGTATGTATGTCAGCAATGATATATACCTTAAGTCAGGCTAAATTCCAGTAGGAGCCCAAACTGACCTGGGATATTGTTTTTCCCTTGCCATTCCTTTCAGCATTTCACTGTGTAAGGATACTATTGTTATTTTAGCACCTATTTAGAATCGCTGGGATTTGGGTAGCATATAAATTCAAATCATCATCATCACCATCATCTACCATTTAGCCAACGGGGTGGAGAAGATGAATCATTATGGGCAGTACAAAGGCATCTTTAGCTGAATCCTGAGTCTGAACTCTAGTAAGTGACTAACAGATCTTGTCTACATTTTCCTGAAATGTAGTGAAAGTGATCCCAAGAACAATACTGGGGCCTTCAACATTTTTATATCTAAAAATATTTTCTAATATAAAATTTCAAAAATATGTCCCTTTCTAACCTGTTTTAGAATTCAAAACAGAGGTGTAATAGGAAAGATACAAATACAATACCATGGATATCAATAGTACTGTGAAATGAGGGGAAGGATTTGCTGACACAAAATCTACAGATGGTTTCATCTCAGGCAAACATGGACATTGTAGGATCTCCTGGAAATGGGGTCATTATGCAACCAGAGCAGGCAATAACACAGTCATATACAGTACATGTTAAGCTAGCCATCCCTCACCTATCACTTTAAAACTGTATGCATGTGAATGTACTCAACCTGTCATTGGTTCTTTTTCTGTATCTCTATTCACATTCTGTTTTTAAATAAGAACTTAAAACCAACCACAGTAATGAGCAATAAAGCTGACCTGCTTAGCACAGAACTAAAGAAAACCATGGCTAAAGGTAGGAATAGAGATTCTGCTGGAAAGCTTGTTTAGTGTAGGATGACATTGGCAGCATCAAGGGCAAAATGGTGCTTCATTTACAGGCTGCCAAGAACCATAAAAGAAACTGGCAGCTGAGGTTGTATCCACTGTGTCATGTGACATCATTCTGGGTAGGATATAACAAGAATGGGCACCTCTGTAATGAGATTAATGGAAGGCATTTGGCTTGTGCCTCTTAAACTAAGCAGTCATTCCAATCTCATATGGGTAAATGATACCACAGAAGGCCAAGTCAGCTAGTTCCCCAGAGGAACTGAAAATAGCACACAATTGCCCTTGTCTTTACTGGACTAGGTATGGAATTAAAGTCCATCTCTAACAAAATTCAGTCACTGATTTTAATGATACCTTTACACCAAAGTGTTTGGTTCATGGTCATTAAAGTGCACACTCTGTTGCCTATTTCCCCCATTTTCAATTATGAATTGCAAGACAAGATTTTTTAATTGTGGACTCTGTTTTCAAGCAGTGTGTCCTTTATATTGGCTTTCAGATGCAATATATATTACTGTTGTCTACAGTTTCTCAATTCTATCTCTTCTGCCAGGTTTAGCCTGCATTATAGCGTTCATGAATTGTAGCTTTTGAATAGCTCATTACGAATCATTTTAAGAGCATACTCAGATGCAGAAAAGTTTATTTGTTTTTTTTAGTACCCATTTGCATATAAATATGTGTGTGTGTGTGTGCACACACACACACACGTGCATGTGTGTATGTGTGTGTGTGAATAAATAATCAGGATGCCATAACATAGAAATATATTGTCACATTAAACCTGCAAGCCTACACAATTACTTAAAAGTAAGCTCATTGAAATTAATCAGACTTAAATACATGCAATTACACTATAAGTTTAGAAGCACATTATATTATATTTGAGACCTTTGCATAGCAGTCGTGGCATTTTGTTTAGACTATTGTATTTAATGATGGGTGCCATGGCTTAGAAAAGGCACTGAAAGTGTGATAAGCCATACAGAGTTTGAATACCTTGGGATCTGATTCTATTATTTGCAGGGGAGGGTATTTCTGATATCTGTCTTACTAAAATCCTGCTTTACTAAATCCTGATTGGGAATTATGTGTAGAATCCTTGAGTTCTAGTGGGGGTTAGCAACACAGTATCACTAGTCCCTGCTACAATTCTACCTACAAGATGCAGCCTGTAGGGGCTGTCACTGTTGCTGTCCAAAGGGAGTTAACTCATGTCTAGGATGAGGATGGACTATATGTTGCAGAAAGTGCAAGGCCAGACCAAGATATTCCATTTACAGAAGCTGACTCAACTGCCATTCAATCTATCATTCAACTATGGCATCATCATTGCTTCTTACAGCCAAGTATTTTCTGTCCAAAGTTGCTGCTTTTCTCCCCCTAAAGATAATGCTGATCTTGCCATCAGAAGTTTTATAATGAAGGGTAAAGGCCCATAAACTTCATCAAATGTTGGGGGTTTTTTGGGGGTGGGGGGTAGTTAGATTTCCTTTTGGGCCTAGGATGCACTCACTTGATTCCATATAAATTGGTGCATCACCTTTAGGTCCCCCAGGTCCTGCTGTGCTGCCCTAACATGGTAGGTGGGGAGGGGGGTTCTAGGAAGGATGAATGAAAAGCATATATACCAGGAAGTATATACCAGGAGCATATAATCTCTGTAGGATCATGCAAGGCATGAAGGTCATCTCAGCTGCCCAGAAAAAGCAAGTGGGCAAGTACATTGGGCTGCAATGATATAGGAATATGCTAGACATGAAGGATCACCTTAGTGACAATGGCAAAGGCAGCATTTCATAGTGAGAGAAGGCAACAGTAGGAAGAAACATTAAAAACCTGACTATGCTTATGACACTTCTCTAATAGCTGAAAATACAAATGATCTGTAACCTCTAGTAGTGAAAGTCCAGGAGCATGGTGAAAGAATGGGACTATGATTAGATATAATTAAGACCAAACTAATGACAGCAGGTACAGCAACTACCCTTAGAATTGACAATGAAAATATTGAAGTGGTGATAGCTTCTGCCTTTTAGGGTGAACCGGCAGTCAAGAAATATGCCATAGACTAGCACTTGGTACAGTAATCCTGAAAGCCTTGGAAAAGGTATTCAGATGCTGTGACATATCTGTACCTACAAAGATCAGAACTCTGCCGTCAGTATTATTTTCTCTGACCCTCTGAAGAAGCTGGAAAGAAAGAATAGCCCAGAGTCTATTGAAAGAGATAGAAAGAGACTTGAAAATACAATGGATAACCAAAAAGGCAAGGCAAGGCAAGGCAAGGCAAGGCAAGGCAAGGATAGGATAGGATAGGATAGGATAGGATAGGATAGGATAGGATATAAATGGGTCATAGAACAACTCAAGTCAGAATTCTCTCTTGAGGCACATATAAATGATCAGGCTGGAATGATCATATTTGGATACAATCTGTAAAGGCCTTGCTCCCTTGATAAGTCCATAATGCTGGAAAAGATGAAAGGAAAGATCAACAAGGTGGATGGGTTCTATTATAGAAGTGATAGCTGTACATTTTTCTGTAGATCTGGTAAATATGTAAGAGTATATAGCTTGCCAATGACACAAGAATAATTTTCAGTTTGACACATGCTGGAATCTTATTACAGGGAAACTGATATTTTGATGTCAAATTAGATGACTGATCTCTTTCTATGAAAAATGTATGTATTCAAAGTATATATGGGATAGGAAATCCCACATGTAAACTAAATTTGGAATGCCAACTATGTTTTTATTAAGCTACATTGAGATATAGATAGAAGTTTTCACTAAAATATTATCTTTCTGTTTTGTTTTGTATTTAAGAAAGTCCTCCTTCAAAATTTATTATTTCTTTTACAGCATCTATACTTGTTTTATGGAAAATACATGAGGGAATTACAGGGAAGGAAATAGGTTTCCATACAATGGTAATACAACCAATTTTTTCTGGTAACTCACACTCCTGACCCAAATAGCCATATTTCATTGTTGTTTTCCAGCTGCTGATATTCATAGACATGCCAGTGTCTCCAGCCCCCATGCCTGACAGCTGCTAATAAGTTTATTCTCAGTAAACATGTCTCATTCAATTTTAAAGTCATTCAAGTTCATGGTCATCATAACATATGAAGGTGTTTTTCATTGTTTAACTATAGACATGATCAGGCAATAAGTTCATGGGAATGTTTCTACATGAACTGGGACCTTCCATTCTTAGGGTCCCAGCTTATTTAGCCTTGATCCTGGTACAGACAGTCTTCAATACTATCCATATTATAAAGATGGGATCCTCACTGTTCCTCTTAGACTGAGTTCTGTGCACAAGCATATCACCTGCCTGGACAATACAGTCGGGTTCTAAAAAGTTTTATGTCTCCTGAATCTCCCAACAGTTTCTTTCAATGGTCCCAGATTCTTCAGATTCTTAGACATTCTTGGGATTTTTAATAGTTCTGTCTACAAAATAAACTGAAGACTATTTCTGCCTGAACATTTTCAAAAGACAAAAGAAGGAGACACATTAGAATGCATTGATCAAAGGATAGATGCATTTGGGTAGATGCTTCAACACAAAAGGCAATGGGCTGAAATTCTGGAACCTTAAGAAGAATGTAGGCATTTTGATCCCATTGTTTCCTGACATGAATTATTCACTCACATATCTTGAACCAAATACAGGAGAAAAGGGAAGCTGAGAAGTCTGCCAACTTCCAGTGCAAACCAAAAGAGTATAGGTTGACCTTATATGTTGATTATTCTGTTTTATTTATGTAGGTTAAACTTTATGCCATCAAATTCTTTCTAGCCATGCACTTTTGAAGTTTTATGCTTTTAAAATGAAAATTGCTAAGATGTTAAAAGTTCTAGGGGCAATCTTATTCTGACAATTAAATGGATGTGGAATTCAGCATCGGTAAATTGTGGAAGATAGATATTTAAAATGAGTATAGTGCTAATCTGGAATTCATTCTCACTGGAATGCCATTATTAGTATATTTAGACATGAACTAGTCAAAATTCACTCATGTATAACTCTTCATTTTACATTAGTATGATTTAGGAGTGCTTAAATCAAGCAAATAGAATTATATACAGGTAGTCCTCACTTAACGTCCACCGTTGGGACCAGCAACTCTGTTGCTAAGTGATGCGGTCATTAAATGAAACATCACATGACCACACCCAAATTTCAATGTCAGTTCCACTGTAGTTGTTAAGCGAATCACCCACAGTCATTAAGTGCGATGCCATGTGACTGGAACTTGCAACTTACTGCCAGCTTCCCTACTGACTTTGCTTTTCAGAAGCAGGCTGTGAAGGTCACAAATGGTGATCATGTGACCACAGGATTCTGTGACATCATAAATATATGCTGGTTTCCAAGTGCCTGAATCACAATCATGTGACCGTGGGTTCACTGTGACCATCATAAGTTTGAGGACCAGTCATAAAACTACTTTTTCAGTGCTTTGTAAGTTCAAATGGTTGCTAAACAGGGCAGTTGTTAACTGAGGACTACCTGCATTCCAATTATATTAATAAATAATAACAAAAACCAGATAATTAAACATCTTCATATCCCAGTAGTAACATGTTCTAATGTGTAATAAATGAGCTGCAATTTTTAAGGAAATTGTTGTTTCATTCTTTTCTAAATGTATACCGAGGGATAGAGCTAGGTTAGAGCTGAACTCCAACCCAGTTTTCAGTTGACTAACCTGTGGGAACCAACTGGAGGGGTGCTTTGAAAGGCAGCTAAAACATTCCTCTGAACCCACTACTCAGTCTCAAAGGGAGCTTAATGCACTTCATGAGGAACTCTCTGAATGGCTCATATGGCTCACCTAATCACGTCCGAAGTGTGTCTTCAAGCATGCATATGCTCCATAATTTATCTAATGTAGACATTTATAAATAGGTTTTCTTTTAGAAGGAAGACTTTAGCATGCAGTGGCTTTTGATAATGGATAGTTTTCAAAAACCTCCAAATAAAAGGATTAAATTATTTCATGGCAGTATATATGTGTGTTATATATCTGTATATTGGTGAGGTGTATAATTATAGCTCTACGTAACTTCAGCTAGGAACTCAGCCAGGATCATTTTTACTTATCCAATTGAAGGTACCTATCAAGTATAGGGTCAGGCCAATGGGAAAGGCAGGGTCCATATATTGTTCATGTTCCTCTTTCAGAACCAAAATGGAAGGCCACTTGCAAGTACTTATTGTTTGGAAAGTGTGTGTTATTTCCAGCACACTGCGCTTTTGAGTCAACTAATTAATTTAGTAATGGGTATCTCTCAGCTAGTAAAGATGCAGACCTAAAATTAGCTTACAGATATCCTAGTAAGCAATTGGAGGAACTTGGAAAATGAAGAGACATTTACTGATTTCCCTTGAGGGAACTGACCTTTGTAAACAATGTTAAACAATCTTGGCTTCCCATCATTTCCATCATTATTTCTCATTGGATCTGCTGGCTGGGGAATTGTCCACCCCCACCTTTAGGTCCACAAATTCACTTTTTCTACTTTGGCCCATGAAATATTATCCAGCAGCAATATTTGGGCTCACTTTTAACACTATTTTAAAAAATAGAAGGTAATAATAATTAATGAATTATGCTCATCAGGGATAAATCGATACAGAAGAATGATTAAGTACAGCATTGTAGCACTAGTGTAATAGTTGAGAAGTTGGGTGCTCAGTCATGGCATCTCACTGGAGTATTTTGTGCCTCTCTCTCAGTCTAACTTGCTTCATGGGTTGCTTTTGAGAAAAAAATTGGAGAAAGAAGCTTTACGTATAATGCCGTAATCTGCTCCAGGAAAAGGGAAAGGGGAGATATCAATTTTAAGAAAAAGAAAAAAGAAAAAAAAGTTCAGCTTAAACATTATTGTCTTCTTTATTTCCATCCTCCCTTTCCCCTTCTTTTGTAATATATTCCAATCTTTTTTTTCATTTTGTTTAAAGTTTGGAATATATTGCAAAAGAAGGGGAAAGGAAGGATGGAAATAAAGAAGAATGAAAAGTTAGATAAACAAGGTAACTAAAGGAGGATCAAGCAAGAGCAGGAATGACCATGAGAAAAACAAATCAGCTGGCTGGTCACAAAAAATAACACTGCCGCTTATTAAAACACACAAAAAGAGATCTTTTATGATGACATGTGATTATCCTTTATGATAATGGTATGTGATTATGAAGATGGATATGTATTATTTTCCCTCTCCTCTTCCCCAGTTCTCATCAAGTTTCTCATCAAAAGACCATGATCAAGGCAAACATTCTGATTTGAGAATGGATTTGGTAATCCCTAATCCAATATTCTCTCTCCATTTAATTCCTCACCCTTTTTTTAAATTCAGAGTATAGTACTTTCCAGCCCACTAAGTTCTTATACTACATATCAAAGCTGGAGATCCATAGAATTATTTGAATGAGACACAGAGTGAATTAGACATTTTTGCCCAAACTTGAGTTAAAAATCACCCCATTGCATCATTCTGTGTCAGATTTGGGGTTCGTTCTGAGTCAGAGCAGAATCCTGGTGAAAATATGTTTATATACAAATACGCATAGTGAACATGTCAGGGCAAGCAAAGAAGGCAAATACTATCTTAGGCAATTTTTTGCAGCATCCATTTGTTCCCAGAAAAAACAGACCTCCTTCCAGACAGCTGCACAACTGAGATTTGTGCCTGCTACCAAAATCCTCATATATTTATTTGTAAAATTTATATCCTGTTTTCTCAGGGTGGGGGGAGTGGTTAAAGAGAGAGACACATCCAGCCAGTGAGGTTCCATGGCTGAAGATGGATGTGAATTTGGGTTAGTAATCTAATATTGTTCCACTACATCACATTGTCTCTCTAAGATAGCAACTATGACTTACCAAATGCTTCTCTAGTTCTTATCCAAGAAGGTTGCTCCTTCTCATAGTTCGGAAGCAGTTAGCCAGAAATGTTCATAATGAAACATCTATTTGTTTTGGTTTACATCTTGAAACTTCAGCTAACGGTAGGCAAAATACTCTCAAGTTAAGCATATGATTCACTCAAAACTGCCATGATAGGTTTTCCATGGCAAATAATACTTAGAGAAAAGGCATACTTTTAAAATATTGTATCACTACTTCTCCATGTTTAAATTCTTGTGCTTACAGTAAAAATGCGCAATGAAGTCTTTTTACAGATTCAATTTACAGTATAAGAAAGAGACTAGTATTTTTATGCCTATATTTGGCATCTTGAGATTCGAAATTTACCTTTCTGATATTTAAAAGTCTTGTTTAGTTCTGGTCACTAGGAAAATGGTTTGTGAAGTTGCATAGTTCAGTTATTTGGATTATATCTTCAATACAGTATCAGTTAACATGTGCTCATTTGGGATCAGGGAATGAAACTTTTCTACCTCAAGTGACTGGAAAAATTATGAAACAGTGTACTACCAGAAAAAAAACAAGAAGTTCAGTGGAAGAAGTTTAGGGAAGGAGAGATTGTGTGTGCGTGTGTGTGGGGGTATGTGTGTGTAGAGGTGTTTCTTTTGGTTTCAGATCAGGGATGTTCTGCATGTCAAGCAAGTGTTATAACCACTAAGCCACTGAGATAGACCCGTAAAAGAAGCAGCAGGAGGTTTTCTTGAGGAAAAGCTGGGAAAATGCTAGAAAGCAATTTTTATTCTAAAGTAGATTGTTGGGTACGTGCAGCACTTTCTCAGAATCTCCTTTTATCAACTGGATCAAAGTGGTGGGCTGCTCTGTTCCCAGAATTAGAAGTAGCAGCTTCTTTATTTCAAAGAAGCACTTTGAAGTTTTGAATATCTGCCCAGGTCTTTTTTCTTTTTTTTTTTTTTGAACTTGCTGGGCAAAATCATTGGCTATGGCTGAACTAGACTGTTTCAGTTTTATATGTTACATGAAAACAGTTTTTGTGTCTGTAAATACTTCAGTGTTTCACTGACTAATAGGTTTAGATGCTTAATGGGTAGCTTACTAGACTGGCTGTTTATTACTCATTATGAAAGATGCTAAAATAATCTCTATCCTTACATTATCAAAATGTGCTTTATTTTTCTCTTGGCAATTACTATTTGAGTTCATTTTACTGTGCTTATTTAAGAATTTAAAGGTATCTATTATTGCTAGAATTAATAAATGGTCACTACATTGTTACTACTCAGAAACGTAATAATTTAGCTGATAATGGCCAAGAACAAATAGATCTTTAACCTTGAACAGGATTTGGATGAATCTGAATATATGATATCTTAAAGTAAATGGAAGCCATTTTCAAAGTAAGAGAAAGGCTCCTAATCAATATAATTCAAGAGAGCAAGGACTAATGGCTGTGAATTTTAAATTGTACTACTGTGCTTGTTATTTAACATGGATTTCTGAATGGTTTATATTTCCTTATGGTTCTGTTGCTTCTATGGAAGGGCAGGACTCTCAGATGGTTTGCATAAATATATTTGGGTTGATGCAAAGAGAAATAAACAATTTATAAGAGGCCATGCAATAATGAGTAATAGACAGACTATTTGGACAAATACAGGAAAAGAATACATCTAGGTTTTTCCTCCTTAGCTTAATAATTAAATGTCTTATTTTATGAAGAGGATACCAAAGAAAATGTTAAACTGAAAGGCAGTAATGTATTCAGATTACAAGACTTAATTGTCAACAAGATGAAGTTAAAGTCTTTTGAAATTCATACTTCACAATAGTCTAGTCTATCTGGTTTTAGTAACTTCAAATAAGTTATGCAACGCAAAACGAATGCAAAAACAAGGAGGGATCTGGAAAGATTGATCAGAATTCAAAAATCTTTTAACACAAAGTTTTTATTGCGTTTTAATTTATAAGCAATTAGTGAAATATGACCCAGAGTTGGAACAGGCCAAAGATTGCATGATTAAATGGATGAATACTTTGAATACAGTAATAGAGATGCACAATGGAAATTTCAGTGGTAGAAGAATGTTAAGTTTACTCCCAATATTATACTCAGAGAAAATTGATATAAGATGTTCTATCATTGGGACTTCCAGGGGAGGTATGCCAAACTGAAGATGGATCTGTGAAAGTGGAGCAGACTAAGGAACTGATGAGTAGACCAGTTCCTTGGAATCTTCCCAGATAAGAAGAGAATGGGAGAGATAACTAACCTCACTTTCTAATCACTTCTGAAAATTGTCTATTAACTATCTTAAAGCTAGTAGAGATCTTCAGAAAGACAAGTTTAAAAAGTTTTCATCAGGTGAATTTATCTTCAACTCTGAACAAAAAAAAAAAATAATTACAAGCTTACCAACTTAAAGAATTTGAAATAAACAGCAAAAAAGCTGAATAAGATTTTGATCTAAGAAAGTTGTAAACAAATTAAGAGTCCAGACAAATTTGGAGCATTGAAAGTTTTACAGTAAGACTTTGCATTAATTATAAAGAACGAACAGCTTCTTGTGGGAAATAGATCTGTTTTGGTTTTTGGAAGATATAACAGAGATAATTTCATGATTTAAAAACTGGACACTAGAAGATACTAAAGATTTTAGGTAGAGGAAAAAAATGCAAGCCTATAAAATTCAAAATATTATAACAATGAAAATACTGAAGGAGAGTTTTGAAGAATGGAGTCAGAAATTAGTAGCCACAATATCAACAAAGCCACTAATGATGTCTGCTTCTATGGATAGATTATGTCCAAAAGATGTTATTGAAGAAATGACAGATGTAGAACAAATTTTATCTCACATGATAGAGATGGTATTGAAAGTACATTTACAACTGACAGGCCAAGAGAATGACTTGGAAAAGGATGTTTCACTGGATCTACAAAAGAAATTGGCTGATGTTTTAAAATTTTAAAGGGAAATACAAATGATAAACCAAGAGAGTGTCCCCAACAATTGTTTCTTATTGGATTTACAAAAGAGGCTTGTTAAAGCCTTGAGGAACTCCGTGCAATGGGACAAAGAAGAAATGAAGAGAAATCAAATCTTACGACAATATTTGAATGAACTAAAGATTAAGACTGTTAGAAGTAAAAGGAAGGAATATAAATTTGGTTTATTTGATCAAGGTTAAAACAAGATCTGTTACTGCTTCTGATAATTTTTATGGACTTTCCGCTGACACCAGGACTGAAAAGATGATGTTTTATGGGTTTGTCTACAGATAAGGGATGGGATATGGGATGAATAGATAATTGTTTGTAACCTTAGAGGGGGATGAAGAGTCACTAAATCTGTTTATACTTGTGATGAAGGTTAGAAGTCACTTCTTTATATAGTTCTTTTCTCTTTCTTTATCATATTCTTTTTTCCCCTTTATTCTCTTTTTTCTTTTTCCTTTAACTTTTTATTCTTTCTTTCTCTTTTCCACTTTAAGTTTAGTTTGTATTAGATTTTACTATTATAATAAAAATTCTTAATAAAAATATATTTAAAATGTTCTATTGTTGGTACATTACCCCAGTCTTGATTGCTAAAATAAATAATTCATTTTCTAAAATATGTTGGAAGTACAATGAGAAGTTGAATCATTTATTTTAGCACGTGGTGGCGATGTGGTAAAACTCAACAATTTTAGAAATTGATATTTTCAGAAACTCTACATGGATGCCCCTGTTGAAAGTGGATGCCCTAGCTGAGCAATAGAAGACCTGCCAATGTGGACTCCAGTTGCAGTGTCAGAGATCAAGAACTCTGTTGACAACTAAGACCAGGGATGATCTTTGAGGTATCAACCCTGCTACAACAAATAATGTTGCCAGGCTCTGTGTAGCAGCACTCAAAATTTATCAGATGATGTCTTGTGCCTGGAGCTCAATGTTTTATGCTCCCCTACACCCATCTAATGCCCCTAGATTACACTCATCTAATGCCCTTAGATTATTACTTTTTATACTGTATATATAGTGTGTGGCTGGATGGTAGTAAAAAGAGGGAAAGTAATTAAGACTGATGGGGTGGAACTACCAGTGGACCACATAGCAAACATACAGGCCAGCCACAAGTATCTTGGTATCCCACAGTCACATGGGAATCATGAGGACGAGGCAAGGAAGACAGCAACCAAGTACCATCAAAGGATAAGACAAGTTCTGAAGAGCCAGCTCAATGGGAAGAAGATCCATGCCATCAACGTGTACTCCCTGCCAGTGATCAGATACCCTGCCAGTATAATAGCTGGCCAAAGGAGGGCATGGAGGCTGCCAATGTGAATACCCAGAAGCTCCTTATGATGTACAGAGGTTTCCACCCCATGTCCAACACCCAGAGACTGTATACCAGCTGGAAATAAAGTGGGCAGGGTCTGCTGAGTTTCAAAGCCATTGTCCTGGATGAAACCCAGGGCATCCAGGAGTACATCAGTAAAATGACACCCAAAGATGAACTGCTGAGAGAATGCCTGAGGCAGCAGCAGACATGGGAGGAAATTCAAGTGGAGGAAATACCATGGCTAGACAAGCCCCTCCATGGGATGTACCATCAACATATAGCTGAGGTGGCTGACATCAGTAAATCCTATCAGTGGCTGGAAAGGGCTGGAGTAAAAGACAGCACTGAGGCACTGATCATAGCAGCACAAGATCCATAGAAGCAGGGATCTAACACACTAGACAGTACCCAAGATGCAAACTGTGCAGAGAGGCCTCAGAGACAGTCCAACACATAGTGGCAGGGTATAAGATGCAGGCAGGAACAGCATACACTGAACAGCACAACCAAGTAACTGGCATTGTGTACAGGGACATCTACACAGTGTATGGGCTAGACCCTCCCAAGAACATATAGGAGATTCCACAGAAGGTCGTGGAGAATAACAGGGCTAAAATCCTGTGGGATTTCCAGATCCAGACAGACAGGCAGGTACCAGACATTGTGGTATATAGACAGAGACAGAGATAAATAGATATAGATATTTGTGTATATACTTTTAGTTTTTAATTTATATGTGCTTTATACCTTCTAGGTTTTTATGAATTATAAAAGATGTTAGAATATATGTGTGTGTCTCTGTGTGTGTCTGTGTGTGTATGTAATTGAGATTGAACTTCAAGCACAATGTCATCATCTTGACAAATTTTGAGAATTGTTCTGAGCATCCTGGGCATTTATGTAGCAATGGTAAGATGAGACTAGTGGAAAAGTCTCTGTAGTACATGCAAGGACACATAGAAGCACAAGCGCTGTTGTTTTTGTGCGTTCAGAGCTACATCAATTTTATACTTCTTTTTAGTGACTGTACCCTACTCCCTTATTATGACTGTAATAAAGATTGGATGGATGGATGGATGGATGGATGGATGGATGGATGGATGGATGGATGGATGGATAATTATTCATATTAGAATTAAAAAGATTTCAGAAGTTGAATTCCCTTTTCAGCTAGAGATACTTTTACTGAACCATACATTCCATCAAAATATACCGAACTAGCTCTGATATGTTAAATGTGGCAAGGATATTCTATGCTGCTTAATGAAAAAGGTGTTCAATTCCTTCCTTGGAATAATGGCTAGTTACGGGACTATACTTCGATGTGCAAAATAACTTTTTCTTTAAGAAGTAAATATGATGTAAAATTGAATTTTTACCGGAAACCATTCTTGAGCTATAATTTACTATATGGATTAATACCATATCCCAAAATTGGGTTTTTTATGTTTAGAGTTCATATTTCAACTGTATAAGAAATTAGATTCTTAGTGCTGATTTAATTTATGATAGCCACTAATTGTAATTAATGTTAACCACTTATTTTAGTGTAAAGCTCAATAGTGACTTATAGACTCTCCTTTAAAAAGTGTCATAACATGTCGTAACTTTATAAGTAATTAAGACTATATTGAAAAACTGTAACCTCCCCAGTTTTTTAGATCTCATGTTTATTTTCTCATATTTCGATAACTGTATTCTACTCTTTTGTTCTTTTTATATTTTTTCATGTTGTATATTGTTTTCTAAAATGTTTAATTAAAATATTTAAATAACTACTATAATGTGTGCTTGTTTAAAAGAAGTATAATCCACTCTTAAAGGTAAAAATTCCCAAGGTTATGGCAATTTTTAAAGTATATATATAATCAAACAGTATAAGAAAAAATAATTTTAAAAGCTAAAACTACAGAGTTCCTCATAAACAACTACTCCCATTGATTCATTATGCACTATTAATTCAGGGTTGTCTCTTAAGAACCACACATTTAGAAATGTACTATTTCTATCCTGTTTTTTCAAAATCTAACTTTCGCCTCCATAGAGTGTCACCATGATAATTAGATAGTCATCTAAAATGCAAAGATCCTTGAGTTTAATTCCCAATAGAGGATTTGAATCCCATAGAACAAGATCTGGCTTCCTGCATCTAAAGAGTCCAGTAAAGGATGAAACTAGCCATGTGTGGTCAATGCACTAGGACATGGACAACTGAAAAGGACCGATGTATTAGCCTAAGGTGACAAAAATTCATCTCTGTCGTCATGATGCAATCTGAAGAATATGACTTTTATATTGTAACTATTCTGGCCATGGTATGCTCACTAGGAATAGGAACAGGCCTACTGATATTTGCTAGTTTATGAGCTTACTGAGAATATGTTTCTGCAAAGAAGGAGATCAAAATGGGGTGCTACCTGAGCAAAGAACAATTAGGAAATTCTGTCAAGGAACCTGATACAAAATGTGAGATTCCAAAACGGAAAATTTAAGCCTCCTCTATCCCTACACATTGGTCATAATAAGAACGTCATGGTTTTACAGTATGCTTTTTTTTAAGCCCCCCCCCAAAAAAACCTAGGTTCACTGCAGTTTAGTATACCTGTGATGTGTATAATAGCACATGATGAAAGTAGTATACCCTGCAAGTTTTTCTTAAATACTGTTCCTGAAATAGAAATTCCTCAACACTTTGCCAGAGTTTGCTGTCATTTTGATCATTAGATTTATATTTAGAACCGTTTCAGGTGCACATTATCCCAGTCCTATCAACACTTCTAAAATTCGGTGCCTCCATAGCAGAATAAAAGCAACTGCTGTGGTGACAAAAGGTAGAGCAGAATGATCAATTTGCAGTACCATTTGCAGTACCAACTAAGGAAGATTCCACTTCTAAGTGTGATTCTGGATCCTATATGGCTAAAGAGTTCATCCAGAGACCCACAGTAAATATCAGTTAGATTGTGAACAGATTAGTGAGCAGATTATTTGTAGGGTTCTATGACTTTCTGCAGCATAGTCTCCTTTCTAGAGAATTTATTTTCTTGTCATTTTTGTTTGAATCTTCTTCTTTCTTTCCTTCCATATCCTTATTTTCTACACTCATCCAGCCAATAAATATTTGGTATAACAGAAAGCTAGAGAATATTATTCTTGCCCTGAAATGAATGTAATTGAGAAGCAACTTCAAATACAACCATTAGTCTGGAGGAACCAAGATGACTTCACAGTGTGAAAGGCAAGATATGTCATTCCACAACCGCTTCGGCATTTATCAAACTTGAGAACTTCAAAATACATTATGTAAACAGCAATAGTAGTTTAAGACTTTGATTAATAGCTTCAACTTCATTCCATCTATTATGTATATTGCATTCAAGTGCAAGCAAAGATCATATACATCTGTATAGCAACTTCCATTCCTTCTCTGGGTCCTGGAAGTTTCCATACCTGAAACACCTGGAATTTGCACATTCCCAGAGGAAATATAATTAGTAACAAAAACAAGAAGGATCACTGTAGGGAAATGGGAATATAGTCAACATTTAATTGTGCTGCATTATTTTCTCTAACCTTTATGTCTAAGATCTTATATGAAATAAAGAAGCGCAGTAATTATAGGTATTCTGATGCAAATTAAAACCACTAATAAGAGAGGTCTTATAAATATTAAACTGAAATTGTGTGCTACTTGTAAATGGAGTCCCTTCTTCAAAAGTAGCCCTTTAAAGGACTTTGGAGTTTGGTACAATTCTGGGTAGGTAGAGGGGGAAAGTGTAGCAGAAAGCTTACATATGCTTATTTAATAATTCCACTTGAATTATTAAATAAGCATATATAATTTATATGCTTATATATATGTGTGTGTGTGTGCTAATAATATATAATTATTAAACTCTGAGTAGTTATGAAAGAATATTGCATTATGAACAGCTTGGAATTAGAAATAAAGTTGAACAATAAATTGTCCTAGTGAAACACAGTTAAGAAATGTTAGCCTTGTCAGGTAATCCAGACAAGAAACACAACAGGAGTAATAGCTCTGTCTTTATTGTAAGGTTTTATTAACAGAATCTTGCAAGACTGAAAGTATTTCTCCCTCCTTTCCTTTTACTCTCTGGAAAACTAGGGAGAGTCCCTTCTGAAACGTTTCTCATGCTCTCCTTCCTCCTGTGGACTGAAATACCTTTACACACTGGTTGTCCAGTCTGTGGCTCTCCCTCCTGTCTCCCAAGGTCAAAATATCTGAAAGTTCTGATGATTATGATGATCCTGCTGCTGCTGCTGATGCCAACATTTATTAAAATGTTAGATTTAGGACCAGGGAGATTTGGGTTCAAGCCCACTCTCAGCCATGAAATCTTACTGGACCAGTTGATTTATCTCAGACCAATTTATCCAACAGGACATCATTATCAGAAAAAAACTGATGAACCCTGAGTACCTAGAGGTAAATTGGGATTTAACTCCAATTAATGAATGAAAAAGGATAACCACCACTTCCAGCATCTTCTTTCCCACTAAATGATGTCAGCCCTGCATGGTAGACTAGATGGAGAAACAAATCCCAAGTGAGCCTAAAACTCCTTTTATTATGGTTGGCTATAGTAACAGAATCTTGCAAGTCTGAATGTGCTTCTCATTCTCCCTCTTTTATATTCATGTGAATTGGGAGGGTATATATCTAAGACACTTTTGGACCCCTCCCCCCTCATCTGGGCTTCTGCAAAGTTTACCCAAATTTAATAAATAAACAAACAAACAAACAGGTAAATAAACAAATAAATAATCTGTTTGTTGCCTTGGTAACAGATCCTTCTTCTTTCCATCAAAGTCATCCTCTTTACTCTCTACATATTACAGAAGATCCATTATATCTGACACTACAGCCAAACTGATTCCTCATGTGTGGATTTTTATGGCCGACCTTAGGGTCATTCAATGATCCTTCTTGCATTCTTTGAAGCCTGCTGAATGCACAATACAATCAGCACTGGCAATGGTACAAAGAAAAATGTGGTGGAAATGGCAATGTGTAAGGAAAAGAACAAACCCTGAAAAACAATCTGAGAGAATCAAAGAAGAAAAAGAAATAAATTCATAAATAGCAATTGTGGAACATACCACTAGCAGCTGTTGAGAATGCTATACCTGAATGGGACAGGGAGAATAAGTTTGCATTGACTAAGAACTGTAGTTTGGGTAATGTATATGTATGTGTGTACATATAGTTTCCTGCTACAATATTCTCTCCACTCAAACTCTCTCTCACACGCGCATGCTACCATTGCAACTGCCTTCTTAAAGTTCATGGTGTGAATATGCTTCTATAATAAAAAGTCTAAGCAGTAGATTTTCTTTACTGCTATCTGTCTGAAGAAATTCACACTCTATTAGACACCTTATAAATGATTACATATTCATCAAGATGCAATTATAGTTTTAGGTACTTTCCTTGCAGAGAAAGTCATTACAAAAGCTTAAGGTCTTGTCTTAATTGCCCTGCTGTATATTTCAGTTGCTCAAGTTAGGAAATAATTTTCATTTTTGACCTTTGTGTGACTGTTATCTTTAGCCCCTTGGAAGAGAACCAATTAGAGAAAAAAATGCTTACAAATGAGTTGCTGAGTGTTATTATAACTAATGAGGGCCAAATGCCTATAAGACGAAGTAGGATGGTAACAAGGCTCAGTGAGTAGGCATTTCAAAAGGAATCTCCAATTTCAAAACAACACCATTTCTTAGCTATACAGCAACATTATTGGCATAGCCGTAAGTCATGTTTATGTACAGTACAAATACAAAATCCATCAGAAACATATTATCCATATGATTGAATATTTTTCCATCTATTTTCTTATGTATATATTTAATTCAGTTTTGCCTTTAGAGCTCATTGACACATTGCGGAAAAGAAATGTGTTTCATTTATTAGGAAGAATTTATTGCACTTCCAAAATTGTTTTTATTTCTGATATTTCCAATACAAACTTTATTAATGCTCATACCTTTTTCCTGTCTTTATTGACTGCTGTATAAACTTCACCATACATTTAAGAACCTTCATGTCAGATACTTATAAGGCACACTTCAAGATGTCATCAAACTGTTAAGTTATCCTTTATTTCCCTCAATATATTTTGTAATATCCACAAAGGTTAAATAATAGTAGATGGTTATTAGGAGTGTCCAGATCAGCCAAGAACTGATTGAGCTTCAAGATTTGAAAGTAGCAAGATATGATTGCAAATTTTGATATTTGAAAAACTGAATTGATTCAGAGTATGATCTGAATTATTCAAAACAATAGATTAGTGCCTATATGTATGCATGAAAGCTGACTGTATCTTCACATTTATTTCAAGACACCTGATTCAATTCAATGTCTTGAACTTTTCAGTGATTTGAAGATTTGTTTTTGAGGAATAATTCAGCCAAATATAATCCTTGAATCAAAACTCCACACTGGGACAATTTCCCACAATATCTATAGTAAATAGATAATAAATTTTGGAGAAGGGAGGAGGAAAATGTCACCTCATAATCTCACTTCTGCATATGTTCCAAAATGATGAAGTAGTTTCAATTTCCTTCTCCATTTAACAGAAAAACACAAAGGGTGTATTTGCCAAGTCCTGATTACAGAGAGATCATTGGTTATCAGAATCACAAAATATTACCTTCATTAAGCCAATCAGAGTGGCAAAATCATGAATAAAAGAGTAGATCCTCCATCACTTATTCACATAAGGATTTAGTAGTAATTTGTGAATTAATTAACATAAATCACCATTCTAGGATTGTCTCGTGAGGGTGTATCAAATATGCCCTAATCCATGGCATTCTTTAAAAAATGGGTTGTTTTTGCACAAATTAGTTGATTAGATTAGAGTGGCATAAATTTAAATCAATCAGTCTACCTATTTACCTACTGATATTTCTAATAGTGAGCCTTTTCTCTTGACCCTATCTACTAACATATCTAACTATTTAGCTGTCTTTAAGGCCTCCCAACTAACTCAACCTTCTACTCTCAGCCAATCCCATCTCCTTGACTTTTTCCTTCATGTTTTCCCCCCGACTAAGATTTGCTATTTTCTGATTTAGCAGCATATCCAGTCCCGTGAAGCTATCAAAAAAGGTAAGTATGAACAGACAGATGTAAAAGCTAAAGAACCTGAATTAATTGTGTGATTGGATAGCTTCTGATGTCATCAGGGAGATGAGCTAGCTCTTCCTTAAAAGAGGACTACAGTTCAAAACTCCAACACTATATAGTAGTGGGGCTGCAGAGCCAGAACATCATAAAGCTCATTGTAGTTCGGTTTTTATGCAAAAATTATAATATCCCCCCTTTTAAAAAAAAAATGACAGAAAAGACAGAATATTTTGGGAATTTTAAGGAGGATGGCCACATTAATTTTGAAGGAAAAAAGCCATTATATGGATTTTTTGAAATGCTATAATAGAGATTTGCACATGTCATTTCCAGGCGCTATCTTCACGATTTCATAATTCGCTTAGAGGAAATACTATTAAGTTTTAAAGTAGAAAAGTTTTTAATTAGTTTACCGTACCTAATTAAAGGTCAAAGGGGAAAATAGCCAGCATCTCTGAGGGGGACCTGACAGTGAAAGATGCTGTTAAGAAAAGTAGTCAGAAACCCTACTGACTAAATTTTAGAGTTATCATTTAACAACACTGGTTTCCTTGACAGCCTTTAATGCTACAGCAGGTGCTTAATCTTACTTTAAGAATCATTCTTTTAATAGAAACAGTTCTGCTTGGCAGAAGGTTAGAATCTGGAGAAGGAGTCTTTAGACAGAACAGTCCCTGCAAAATTCTCTATAAGTCTTGAATGAAAAGAGTGGGTATAAAGAGTACTTTGGGGAAATGGTACAGACCACCAACAAGGAGAATAGTGTTGTCTTTCCTGAATTTCCAGGGTTTTATGATAAAAAATGGCTTGATAAATTTAATGGTTCTTAATCTATTTTCACATAACTCTTATCACTATAATACAGTATATACCATTCTATATCATACCTATCCTATGTATCTACATCCATGCTTGCATATGTTATATATCTAAGTCCTATATACTTGTATGATTGCCTGAGCTGTAACTAATTATTAAACCACCATTTCTCCACCTTGGAATTCTCCACCAGCTAAGGCTTCTGTTGCTGGCTGGTGTTCTGGAATTATCAGATCAGCATTGCTGGCTGCCATCCTGAACTACTGCCAGAATGTCGGCTTTGCAAAGTTCTTCACTCTGAGTTTGAGAGGTAGGAGGAGAAGATGCATTACCAGCTGCTGCCTGGCTGTAGGCTATCAGTATCTCTACTGGAGTGGAATAGCCACAGTGTACTCTTCTACTTTCAGTTCTTCCCCTACTGGTTTGCTGGCATTCCTACCCCCTCTCTTCATGGTCAGTCAACTGCTACACTGTACTTTATCCTGGCACCTGATCCCATTTTTGCCTGCAACTTCTTCCTCTCTTGTTTTTCCAAGCAATAAGAATGTTCTTCCAACCCACACTCAGATGCTAATAGTATCTTCCTTTTATAACTGGAGCCCAAGGTGTGGTGCAGTGATTTTGCTAACTCCTGCAAAATTCTCCTTCCACCATGGGTGCTCCTTCCACCATGGGTCCAAGACAATCACTCCCACCTGCAGTGCCCTGCAGACTCATGGTTTAGTAACATTACAAAGAAAATAATGTAAAAAAATTACATTCTTAACCTACTGATAGTTTCCTGTCTATTGTATTTTTATATACCCAATGCCCCTAATAACAAATGTTTATATTCATTCTAAAAGACTAGGGGGAAAAAATAACATATATAACATTTGGGTTTTTTAAGCAATTTCACTACGTGAATGAAATATGGTATGGAAGGAAAAGAATGAATTAATTTTATGGCTATCTTTCTTTGGCTTGTCCAAAAATCTGGGATGTTGCCAAAAACTGTCCTTCTGCTTCCACCTATTAGTTTCAGAGCACCTACGACTGTTACCAAATGGACGTCACTTCTGCAAAAAATACCTTCGCAGGTGTAGTCTGTTAACATGAACAGTGTAATTTGTGAGAACCTAACTTAACATTCTGAACTAAAAAACTGTAGGTATGATGATATGATATGATATGATATGATATGATATGATATGATATGATTGATATATGATATGATATGATATGATATGCTTTACTATGCTTTTATACTTTATCAGTATACAGTTCTGATATATAATTAGTACTGAGAAGTCACTTTCAAATTCAAAGGGTTTACAACAGAATGTTCTTCCAAAATATTAAAAAACAAATCAACATAATCATCCTCATAATGATATTGTCTTCACTGACTAGGCTTCATAAATTCTATTTCTCAATGTCTCCTCTATTATATGATATATTTTAAGTCAGGATAAGCAACCTGTGGTCTAGGCCACAGGAGATCTGCCAACATATTTTGAAGCTTCTGTAAACTGTGTTTTCAAATTGTGTCATTACTTAGCACGAAAGAAATTGGTGACCTAATTGGAACAGAAGAGAGAAGAAAGCAATTGAAATTTAATATACCTACTTAAAACAATCTGGTGAGGCCTTAATGCGTATCACTTATAATTCTCAAAAGCTAAAAGTTAACACACACAGACACACACACACAGTTGTTTGCCCCATTTTATGGCAATAAAAATAAATGTATCACAAGTTTCCATTATCCATAAAAAAGCCTCAGAAATATTTCTATTAAAAATCTTTCACAACCCCATGTGGAATATTCTGGACTAAGCCTAGTTACCATAATTTATATTCATTTCTAATAATTAAATGCAATTCCTGAAACAATGCAGGCAAAAACTGGGAAACTGTAAACTACAATTCTTTATTAATGATGACTGTAGAATAATACAGTTTATAAAACTAGCATTAATTACTGCATAGTTTAATAGACGTAAAGGGGGTCTTGCTTCCCATAAAATATGAAAATAAATTTGATATTTTAGAAATAGAGTGAATTGGTCTATTCTATTTCATATATGTGTGCTATGTACACTGGTTCTGTGCTTGCAGCAAATTGTATCAATATAGCAGCATACTACAGGTTTTGTGTCAATAACACTGACTGGCCGATCAATTATAATGTGCTATAATTAGAATGTTCATAAACATCCTATGGATGTGAGAGGAAAACTAAACTTCAAACATTTGTAACAAGCAGTCTTTTCAAAGAAAAATCCATAATAGTGGAGCTTCATAGAGTTCACCACTAGACTCAGTACAGTATTCTGGAGCATTACAAGGAAAGAACATGAATACTTGGCTTCTGCTGGAATAATGGAATCATATCTATTGTCTGCTGTCTATCTATCTGCCTATTATCTATCTATCTATCATCTCCTTGTATTTCTTCTAAGTGGTGAGGCCCCTTTCTTGACCCCATCCATTGGAATTCCCCTAAACATGTTTTGCAATAACCCAAATAGACCACTAGAAGTACAGATTTTAACGACAGGTTCCATATCATTGTTAATTTAAGAATTTCACATTTTTCATATAAAAATAATACAGCAAAAGAAAATGAGGATGAGAAAAAATATTGCATAATTTGTACATAGAGAAAAAGTTAATTGCAAAGAATGTAGTCAAAAGCAGCAAAGAATAGTTAGTGCAGAGGAAGTGCAGTGTGGTTTTGATGGAGATAAAATAAGTTGACGATGTGAGATGTCCCTTTGGTTTTTTAATGTATCTATGGAGAAATGAATAAAGAGTGCTGGCTGCGATGTTAGAGGTGTATTAGTTGGGGATGTGAAGATATGTGTACTTTTGTATGCAGATGATGCTCTTGTTGTCTAGGAACCCAAATGACCTGCAGCAAGTGCTAGTTTGTATAAATCAAAGGAGAGCATGGATAGGAAAATTAATTTATCAAACAGCAAGCTAGTTGTGCTTGACAAAGGAAGTGGCATGAGTGACTGCAAAAACTAGAGCAAGAAAATGAATGTAGGTAGTTGGTGGTATGTTTATTAAAGATGGGAAATAAATGGAGAGATATTAAGAAGTACAAATGCTAGCAGAAAGGAACTTGGTATAAAGGAAGGTGGTACTCTCTTGTGAGAAGAAATGAGAATGGGTATGTGAAACAGCAAAATTAAAGAAGCTGTTAAGGGTGAAAGTGAAAAAAGATTGCCAAAAATGAAGAAAGAGAAGAAAGCACAAGTAAAGGAATTTGCCAAGAAGAGGCAAAGCCAGGAAAGACAAAAATCTCAGGTACTTAACAAAGAGTTTCAGAAAGCTGTTAGAAAGGCAAGAAACAGTGTTATTTACACAACATATGTAAAGATATTTAAGATGGAAACAGACATGAACAATCAAAGAAAGTCTTTCAAAAGATCTCTGAACTCAGAAGGAAGTTGCAATCTCAAATTGGTATGCTAATGGATGCCAATGAACAGATAGTAACCAATTCAAAGGACATTAAACTAAGACGGAAGGAGTATATTGAAATAATGTACAGTAGAGATGTCAACATCCAAGATGCTTTTAAAACTGGAGGAAGAAATATCAGTAACTTGTGCTACGCTGATTACACTACCATGATACCTGAAAATGCAAAGGATCTGAAGCCTTAGTAAGAAACATCAAGGAGGGCAGTGAAATGGGACTAAATGGGACTAAAATTAAATATAAAGAAGACAAACGAATAACAACAGTTAGAACAACCAGCCTTAGAATTAACAATGAAGATACTAAAGTGGTGGTGGATAGCTTCTGCCTTTTAGGATCAACATCAGCAGTAAAGGAACAAGCACCCAAGAAATACAGCACAGATTGGCACTTGGTAGAGCAACCATGAAGGCCTTGGAAAAGATATACAAATGCCTTGATGTGTCCATACCTACAAAGATCATAATTGTGCTAGCCATAGTACTCCTTGTGACACTCTATGGAACTGAAAGCTGGATTTTGAAGAAACAGGATACGAAGAGTATGATGTTTTTGAATGTTCATGCTGGAGAATACTCCTGAGAATATTGTGGACAGCCAAGAAAACAAACCAATGGATCATTGAACAAATCAACCAAGCGTTCTCATTCAAGGGACAAATGACCAGGGTTAAGTTATCATACTTTGGACACATTATGCAAAGACCTCTCTGGAGGATGCTCTAATGTTGGGAAAGGTGGAAAGAAAAAGAAGAGCATGCCCAGCAGCAAGGTGGATGACTCAGTTACAGTGGTGATGAGTGCAACATTAGAAAACTTGAAAGACAAGGTAAGGGACAGATCATTGTGGAGAAAACCTATCTGTGTGGTTGCTAGGAGTCAACAATTACATGATGGCTCAAAATCAATCAAAACCTATAACAGCATATTTCTACCCACTTTGTTATTGGAAGTGACAATTGGGATGTAAAGAGAAACATTAAGGTAAGTGGAATGGGGTACAACTAAAAGTGTGGTAAAACAAAAAGAGATTGGGTCAAAAATGAATGGGTTAGGGTGCACTATCTAATTATTATCTCAAGAAGTTAAATATCAGCTTTTATATTTGACAGAAGTTTTGTAAGCCAATAACTGATGCTCTGTACAATGTCTTAATGCATGGCTGATGGATTCATTCTGAAGTCAACCAGATCATTAATTTATGATCATTTAAGCAGGTCAGAATAGCTATTAAATAAGTGTGTATCTTGCTAATGCTGTCCTAATTTGCAAGGCAGTTGATAATTTCTGAAATGATTCTATCAACTATGAGTATATAATTGGGCCACTTAGACCTCAGGCTGGGAATCAGAAGAATTTCATTAAGAAAGAAACCTTGTCTTGCATTTCTCTTCTCTTCTCTTCTCTTCTCTTCTCTTCTCTTCTCTTCTCTTCTCTTCTCTTCTCTTCTCTTCTCTTCTCTTCTCTTCTCTTCTCTTCTCTTCTCTCCTCTCCTCTCCTCTCCTCTCCTCTCCTCTCCTCTCCTCTCCTCTCCTCTCCTCTCCTCTCCTCTCCTCTCCTCTCCTCTCTTCTTTTTTCTTTTCATTAAGAAAATTAGTTCCTTATTTTTAATAGTATCAGTTGGGATACAATGGAGTACAGTGGAGTATCATTTGAAGCGCACTGCCATATACAAATGTCAAATTTTTTGTATAGGTCATGTATATTTGTGTGTCCAATGAGTATGTATCTACAGTACAATATCTGCCTAAATATGTACAGCTTTTGCATTCAGATACTACATATTTTTATATAATTTATCTGCAGGTTATCGCAGATATTATTTTGCATACAAAAATACTAGCATTCTTGAGATAAAAATTGGTTGAAAGGTTTGCATGCTTAACATCACACTTTTGCAGGCACTCTCAAAATTAAGAAGTCGTATCCAGCATTTCTGTATCTTCTGACTAATTTCATTATTAGAATAAATTGCTAGCTGAGCTACTGGCAATTCTATGTTGTATATTTGTTACCAGATTGTAGTACTCCAAACAACATCTTGAGAATTGAGTGTTTCATTTCGGCCACTAAAAATATCATTTGTTCCCAAGAATGCTCAAGAAGGATACATTAGCTGTGATAGCTGTAATTCAGATACAGAAAAAAACAGGTTTTATTCCCATCAGATCTTTGTAATCTATCAGTTTGTAATACTTCCAAGGTATTAACAGAAATATTTCTAATCAATACTGAAGAAATATTCATTTTTACACATTGATCTTTCCCAATAACTCATTGAGATTTTTATCTAATTTTAATCTGAAATAAATAGTTTGATATATTTACACGTACAAATGAAAAATTCTATGAAATAATCATTTCACTGGTAGTTTCATTGATAAATGAGAGCCACTTTGGTTAATGGTTAAAGTGCTTGCCTAGAAATCAGAAGACTATGAGTTCTAGTCCTCCCTCAGGTATGGAAGCCAGCTGGGTGACTAGACTTCAGAATGAATCCATTACAGCCACTTTGTATGAGGTGGGCAGCTATATAAATACGATAAATAAATAAATAAATAAATAAATAAATAAATAAGGCATGCCTTAAGACATTGTGCAGAGCATCAGTTTTTGGTTTACAAAACTTCTGTAAAAGTCCTTCTCTCAACCCAACCCACCTCACAGAGTGGTTGTTGAGGAAAAAATAAGAGGTGGAAGTATTATGTATGCTGCCTTACAAACAAAGATACAATAAATAATAACAATAATAATGTTTTTCTTGAAATGCTTATTCTTAGATATTTAAAAGGATTCAAAAACCAGTAAACTACCCTTTTTATGAATTTCCATAGGTACTGTATATTAGAACCCATAAGAAATATATGACTTACTCTAATTAACTGAATAAATTAAATATAATTATCAAAATGCTATACTATATTGGTAAATTCTGGTGCAGAACATTCATAATTACCTATAATACATCAGCTGTTAATAACAGTTGGTGTTCAACTCCTGTGGCTCTTTTAGCTTTATTTTTAAGACCATCATATTTTAATGCAAGTAATCTAAAAACTACATTTGGGCAGAACTTGCTCCAAAAATTTCCACTATATCTTTTTCTTGTCCAGCAAGACCACCACTGCCAATTTCAATTTTCTGAATGGATATATAAAAATCAATTAGTAATCTAACACTATCTAACTATAATGGTTGTCACTCTTTCGTAAAACAAGGTAGACAACCTATTCTTGTCTGAGGTCTACATATTAGGTCACTGTCAAAATTTTGGCATTGGCATTTAACAAGAGATTCATTGTTAGAAGACTCACTAAAGTTAAGCTTCATCAAAGGAAATTGGAAAACATCCTACTATAGATAGGCAAAATACTATATTGATTATTTTGCCTCTGTATTGCAGGACATTTTCCAATTTCCTTTGATGTCATGTACCACTCAATCGGCTAGCCATCAGGATTTTCCTGTTTTCATAGATTTAATAATAGCTATTATTTACTGAAGACATAGATTTGCAGCTAAATAAATTGCATTTCATATATAATCTTCAGAAGAAAGACATTATTTAAAAAATGGATCATTTTCATCATTTGATTAATTTCTTCATCAATGACTTTTGGATCTTTATTACAAAATTGAATGTAAAAATAAATTCTGATTTATCAAATTAATTAATTTATAAACATTATTTAACAAATTACTTTAAGCATTCTTGGTAGTAGAAATAATTTTTAAAGAACTTGCTATTGTTTTGTTATCATTTTTCTTCTCATTCCCAGTATCTTTGCTTCATATGATATCAAGAACATAGAGGAAATTAAATTCCAGTTTTATAAACATAAAAGTTTACATATTTCTGATGAAGGCTATCTTGCATTTGTACTCAAAAGTTCAATATTTTCCAAAATTACTGTATTTCTTTAGATTTTTTGTTTTTCTTTTTTCATCAAACATATGGAATAATGCAACCACAATAATAACACAACCACAGATATATGCCTTAAAGTAACACAACCACAATTGTATGTTTAAAAACATCCCAAACAACCATTGAATGTCTATTTATACAACAAGGTTCTTTTAGAAAAATCTATAAAAAGAAGAGCCTTTAATAATGAAGTATTTAAATGTCATCATTAAAAAACAGGATGACATTTTCTTTTAATAAATGATAATATTACTGGGTCATGATAAGATATTGCAATAGATGTTTTATTCATATTACATTTATGTATTGTTTAAATATGGATAATGATACTAAAAATAATGAACTAAGGAAGAAGTCTGATATAGAATTTTTTAAATTGTTTATTTGTGCTGTGAGAGATTTAAAAATCACATTTTTCCCATCAAATTATGGTTGTAGATCATACTTACCTTATACCTAAAATAAAAATATATTCAAAATACCTATATAAAAATCTGGATCCTCCTTAGTTGAGCCATATTGATTGATAGATATAATATGGTTATTGGAACATTTTCTCACCACTAAATAAATCACTTATTTTTCATTATTACAAATGTGGAAGATTTGTTAATCAGAACTACTACATTCCTAGCAGATTCTGAACTTCCACTTATATATACTTGACCAACACATCTTCACATCTTCTATACAAGATAGATTTCTTATGTGAAATAAGAGTTTCTTATATATTAAAAAAAAAAAAGTTGTAAATTGCCCAATTCACTAAGTATCTGTCTCCTCTTAGAAGAATATTAATACTAAGAATACTAAGCCTTTTACATTCCATCAGATGACAAATAAAAAACATAAATGAAAAAAATGCATGTAAACAGTCAGTATTTTCATATCAAAGGAAAAAAAATGAGACAAACTTGTTTAAAAACTGAAAAGATATGAAAAGATAAGAAAAATGCATATAATAGGAAAACATGAAGGGTCATTTTATCATGCTTGATGGACTTATAAAAAAGCTTTAAAAAATAGGGTTCAAACACATATAGCAATACAAAGAAATTTAAAGATTAATATTCAACTGAAACCAGAACTTTTTTGCTGTGAGTAATGGACAGACAACTAGAAAAGACTTATGGAAGATGGTTTTTGTAGATGGTAACTGCAGCAAGATTATATACCCAAAGATGGAAAGACTCTGAAATACCACAGTGGAGGAATGGTTGGTGAAGATGACTGAATTTGTATAGAGATGGCAAACTCGACTTGCTTGGTTAGGAAAAAGATAATAACTGTATTTGTTAGTGACTGGAAACCCTTTATGCACTTTTTGCTGAAAATGGGGGAAAAAATGAACTTGTGATGTATGGATTTGATGATTAGAAAGGATAGAATATGGAAAGAAGGGAGCCACAATGTAACCTTACAGAGTGAGGATAAAATATAAAATGCATTTGCTGTAAAGAAGATTGGAAGCTCCTTTTTTCTTTTCTTTTCTGCCCCTTTTCTTTTACATCTTTATTATTTATTTATCTCTCTTCTTTTTCTTTAAATTTGTATTGTTTTTATTCTGGAAAAAAATTCTTCAATAAAAATTAATTTAAACAAATGCATGTAATAAATCTACTTCTGCTGCTAGTACTACTACATTTGTACAGTATGTGGTGTGTGCACTAAGAAGCACAGGGAATATGCATATCAGGGAATGATATGTTCTACTCTGGGTTACATGGCCAGGTGAGAATAGAGAGGGGGACTTAGAACGGAGCAGTCATCAACTTTCTGAGAGGCTGCCCAACCGCATTGTTTTTGTTTGTTTGTGTTTCTGGAATGATTTTCTCCACAACTTACAGCCAATTATGGATAAAATGGAAACTGGGATGAGTGGGGGGGAATTCTATTATCACTAGGACTTCTAAATGAGACATACTGAAAATCCATTACAGGAATCCTCCAAAACATCTACCTCTGAAAAATGTGGGGAAAAAAAATTAAATATTTTAAAAGATGGGTACTTTTTTCCTTCAGATGATCCCATATCAATAAACTTCTCTGCAGATGCTGAATCAAAACATTTCAAACTACAGGTAGTCCTTGCTTACCAACTGCTCATTCAGCAACTGTTTGAAGTTATGATGGTGCTGAAAAAGAAGATTTATGACTGGTCCTTAAACTTGCAGCCGACAGCATCCTGCGGTCACATGATCATCATCTGCAACCTTCCCTGCCAGCTTCCGACAAGCAAAGTCAATGGGGAAGCCAGCTGTAAAATCACAAGTTGTGGTCATGTGACATTGTGCTTAATGACCCGTGGTGATTTGCTTAATGCCCACAGCTGGAAGTGATGCCATAAGTTGGGTGCAGTCATGTGATGTTTCAATTTATGACCATGTCATTTAGTGATGGAGTTGACAGTCCCAATTGTGGTCAGTAAGTGAGGACCATCCCTTACTGACCGACTTAGAATCATGGAGTAAACAGACAAATATGTAAAATAACCAAACCTTAATCCATATTTATGTAGCTCTCAAACAAATTTTACTGAATGTTATTTATTTATTTATTTATTACATTCAATTTATTGTCTGCCCATCTCCCCCCAATGGGGAACTCTGGGCAGCTCACAAAGTACATATCCACAATTACATATCCACAATTACAATTCTACAATTAATTACGTTATGTGACCGGCAGGGGTCGCTAGGGGGTCATCCGGGCTTTTGAATAGCCTTTGTTTCAACATCAGTGAAACACTGTTTATTAGAATGTTACACTGAGTAATTCCTGCCTCATGTGAAATCACTAAGGATATTAATTTTACCATTTTCAGATCCAAACTATCAAAGTTTTACCTCAACTCCAAAGGCAAATGACTCAAATAATTTCTAAGGTTTTTTAGCTGTGTACATTCAGTTGCCCTAAAAGACTGGAAAAGAGATAAACAAATCCATGTTATTTTCTCTCTCTGTTACTTTCTATTGTGAGTCAGAATAAACCCAATAAAAGCTAAAATTTTCACTGTTACCTGTTTTGTTCAAGAAGCTGCTCTTCCTCCAAAGAAGACTGGAGTGATTCCTGTTTTCTCTGTCTCCTCAATTTTGGGTCCTTAATTAATAAAATGAGAGATACCGCAAAGTATTAATTAAGATGAAGAAAAACAGAAATGTGTTCAGCTTACCAACTGAGCAATAAAGAAGTCAAAAGTTAGTTGATGACACTCTTCAACTTGGGAGACAACCAAGAACATTCTGCTCATAGCCATGAAGTGGCCCTCATATGGGGAAAGGGAGATGTGGTGGGAGGATGTCTGATGAAGGACATTCTCAGTAGCAGCTCCTGTATTACAGAACATCTTGCCCCCTGTGGTGAGGATGCCCCCTATTCCCATTATTTGTCTGTAGGTTAGAAAAACTTGGCATCACCAAAAGGTCTTTGGGAACTGACTGTAGTGCGATAGGCATATCTGTCTCTATTTCTCTATACCTCTATACCTCTATGACTATATCTTCATCTTTGTGTCTCTCTATCTCTATATGGACATTTTTCAGGATTCAGGACTGGCTAAAGTACTGAGATGGCACTGATCATGCTTGTGGATGACCTCTGGCAGGCTAAGGATATTCATCCATTCTGGCCCTCCTTGTTCTGTCAGTGGCCCTTGATTGATCATGGAATCCTTTCGGCCTCACTTAGGAGATTGTGGGAATCCACAATCTACTTTATCTCTTGTCTTCCCTTTTTTCTATTCCCTCAACCTTGCCATGCGTAACATTTTTTTTTCCCTAGTTCATCATCTGTTGGCATCACAATTCTGCACCGCATATTTTTCTCCCCAGATCTTAAAAACAAAAGACTCTTTGAACAGATAGCCACATTTGTTCCTCCCGTTTGTGGGAGGCCATGACTTTTTTGGAAAGGAAGTTTTCTAGTACAGCATCTTCTGACTAGTACTTATACATTTACATTTTTATCCCCTGGGTTGTATATCCCCATTTGAGTAAAGGACGTAAACAAGTTAGAGTTCTCAGTGTGTTTCAGTATGCCAGATGCTCTTTTTGTAACAGCACAGCATTAGGTATGTCTCTGACTAATGCAGACTGATTCAAATTAACTTTCCCAAAAATGCTGAAATAAAAAGGATCTGTTGTGTTGCAGTTGTGAGCATTTGTGCTGAATAAGAAAACATATGTATAGGGGCAATATTACAATGGTTGTAATTGGTTTCTCAATAAGAAATGAAATTAGAAATCCCAGTTCTGTCATTATTTTAGTTTGTATGCATGTAAGTGGAATGTTTTATATACTCCCATGAAGGGCAGAACAAGAGAGACGCCTGCTGGTACATATTCTATACAGAATTGCACAGGGTTTGTCCTTTAATATTGCATATGGATTTACTATTCATTGTTATTTATGATAACAGTGTTCCTCCCCTCCCCTCCCATCACTGTTCTGTTCAAATCTTAAAATACAACCATGCCAGCAGGAAAAAGTTCATGAACTAATTTAACAATCTGAGTGAGAAAGGAAATAAAAGGGAGGGAGAAACTGGAGAAAAGATGAAGTGTATTGGTTCTTAGCCCAAATCATGAAAGAAAGGGAGGAGAAACGGCAATCAATCAATCAATATTTGAGTACCATAAACTGCCCCTAAATGCAGCATTACAGTGAACATGATACCTAGCCACTGAAATTATCATATGCATTGCAATCATGGCTGCAGATAATAAGCCTTTAATTGCATTAAGAAGCAAAACAAAAACAATAAAATTGGATACATCCATTTAATTGTGAAATCTCCAACATTTCAGGACTCCATGAAAATAATAAAATGAGTTTTGAAAGAATCAGAATACATACAAATGGCTAGTAGTAAAAATACTTCAAATTCAGAAAAAGAGGCTTTAATGAACATTTGATGTGGGAAAATACATATTCTGAGCATTGGTATATCTACTGTACATCCTTTCTCAACTTTGTTTCCTCCCCTGAATATTAGTGTTCTCTGTATCTGTTCAATACAGGCTACACACTTTACTGTAGTTTCTAACACTAACTTGTTTTTGTTTGTTAGTTTGTTGTTCCACAATTGGCTGCGCCTAAAAAGGCAAAACTAAAGAGGTGCTACATTTCTTAGACGTTGATAGCCTTTAGCTCTATTTGCAAGAAAAATTAATAACTTTTTTCAAGCAAATTCAATTCACATTGGATAAACAATGAAAGGTAATATCTCCTTGAGTTGAGCTTTGAATCCTGATGACTTCCTGGATGTGGCCACATCATTTTCTTGGCAATAATATGAAAATGATTTGCTAGTACTTTCCTCTGGGTAGTTCTCAACTTCTCATCCTGGGAATTCCATCCAAGTACTGCATAGGGCCCACCCTGCTTATCTTTCTAAGATCAGCCACAGTCCACAAAAGTGCTGTCTTAAAACTTACTAAATAAGCCATTCTTTTCAACTATATTCACATTTCATATTTCTATAAGCAAAGTAAAGTGGATCCTTTATGTTAATAAAGGAAATGATTTTGAAACTTAAAAGGATTTTTTAAAAAATGCATATAATTCTATTTTCCCAAAAATTACATGTTGTTTCCATTCCTTCCACATTTTAAAAATGTTACATCTCTATCCATTTGACCCAAGAAGAGCATAGAAAAGTACTGAGGCAGTTCCAGTTCATTTAGCAACATATGTCTAGATATTGTTGAACTACAAATCCCCCTCCCTCTCCTTCCTTTATTAAATTTGTACCCACCACAGTCAGAAGACTTTCAGCAATCCACAGTACAATCATAAAAATATACAGTAAAATACCTACAGTATAGAGTTTAAAATTATTAATAATAATTAAATGGCAATAAAATCTGATCTGCAACCCAAGTCAGTAACACCTCTCAACTTGCAAAGCTTCTCCAAACTAATTCAGTTTTTTTAAGCTTATGGAAGGTCAGAACATGGGGCCAATCAAATCTCCAAGGGGAGACCATTCCATAAGACAGTTACATTCATTACATCCAAAGGAAGAGGACAAGGCAGTTAAATTTGCTTTAATTTTATTCAGGAACTAAATAGCTTCTTCCAAACCTATTTAACTTCAGAAGTCTGTTTACCCACAGTACAGAATGCTAGGAAAGCATTTTTGAGAGAACTGTTTATCTCTCTGATGTCAAATAGAGAGAAAGCTATGCGCAAACATATTGCTGAATGATCTGAAACAATTAGAATCAAGGCATAAACTTAACCCAGTTTTTTACTTAGAATAAAAGATAAAAACAATTTGTAATCAAGTGGATTTAATGGAAGTAAATGAGACCTACAGTATAAGAATATGAATTTTATTAAACAGAAATATTTTGAAAAAAGCAGTAATTCAGATAAACTGCTGGCTTATAAATTGCTCAAGAAACAGGATGAAAAAATTGTGACCTCTACTTGGGATCAAACCAGGCAAAAAAGGAGATGATGGAATAATTTGTTCATTATTATTCTATATTATGTAATAAACAGACATCTGACCTGGAAAATAGTAATATTTTATTCTGATATTCTTTAATATTACTTGTAAAATTTACAGGTAAATTAGAAGATCTTAATCAAGTTGTAACTGAAGATGAGACTAAAGAAGCATTTTTTAAAAAAGCTGCAACTAAATAAATCTCCAGAACTTGATGGTATTTCAGCAATATACTAAAAGACTTTTCAAGAGATTTTGGTGAAGCAGTAATTCAAGTAGTGAATGAGATTCAGGAACATGAAGAATCTCCTTTGTCATGGAAAGACACTTTCATCTTTTTGATTTACAAAGAAGGAAATTATCTAACTCACTCAGAGTTCATATAGACCTATTTCTTTATCGAATGTAGATTACAAACTCTTTATGGCAATGCTTGGAAAGAGAATAAATGACTTTTTACCTGAAGTGATACATTGTGACCAGATTCTGAAGAGACACATGAAAGACAACATCAGTTATATTTTGAATCTGTTGATAAGATAAGTCAGAAAAGTAAAGAAGTGTCTATGATTTTTCCTGATGCAGAGAAAGCCTTTGACAACTCATAATGATGTTTCATGCTTGCAGTTTGCAAAAGATGAACTATGCTCTAATTTTTTCATACATAGCATTTACAAAGAACAAGAAGCCAAGTTACTAGTAAATGGTTCTCCATCACAACACTGCACTATTCTGAAGGGGACAAGACAAAACAGAGTTGCTTCTTTCCCTTCTTTATTCTTAGTGGTGTTAGATTCACTGGCAATTAAAATAGATCAAGAAAATAATATTTCAGGAGTAAAATTAGCAATTCGGGAACATTATTTGAAATTGTATGCTGGTAATGTTATATTCACAAATTACCCAGCCAAAGGATTCTTTAGAAAAGCAATACCTACATATAATAATGGGAGTCAACACTACTACAAAAAAAGGTCAAATATTTGAGAAAACGTAATAAACATCTATTTAGTTGGAGAAATATAACATTAGACATTATAAAATGGAGAATATTATTATTCTGGTTAGGAAGTATTGCAATCACCTACAAAGACTTACCATGTTAGTTGCGTAATGGGGATTACAGAGTAGGTTTTATCTCCTTATGACCTGGCCACCTCTAAGGAAGGAGCAAGACTTCCTGATAGTCTGCATAAATATATCTAAATTAATATAAATAAAAACAAATATGGGATTTTGTGCTAAGGATTTAGTACTAGGATTTAGTACTAAGACAGCTTTGGTCATGCTTGTAGATGACTGTGGCAGTGCTGAAGCAGAGGGGGTGCATCCATCCTTGTGCTCCTTGTTCTTTCAGCAGTTTTCAATATCCTCAAGCCAGCTCCGTGGGCTGGAGATTGGGGTTTGGGCCACGCAGATCTGGGGATATCCGTATTTGACCTTCGATGGGGTGGCACTTCCCCATTCAAGGGTAGTGTGCAATCTGGGGGTCTTAATGAACTCAATGAGGAGCTGGTGGCTATAGCTTCATCTGATACACTAATTGTGCCCTTTCCTAGATCTGGGGGCCCTTTGATAGTCACTCATGTCCTGGTCACTTCACAGCTTGATTACTGCAATGCACTCTACATGGGACTGCCCTAAAAACCACTCAGATGCTTCAGCTTGTTCAGAATGGGGTGCCATGGGCAGTGATGGGTATACCTTGGTATATCCATGTAATACTTCTGTTTTGCAAGCTGCAGTGGTTGCCAGTTTGCTTCCAGGTGCAATTCAAGGTGCCGGTCATTATGTATAAAGCACTGCATGGCAGAGGGCCTGATCGGGCAGGGCTGTCTTCAGTAGGTTCTGCCTGGCTGATCTGATCTGGGAGGGTTGGTGTGTTCTGGGTTCCTTCTATAATGACCCCATAAGCATGCCTTCTCTGTAGCAATGCCCATCTTCTGGAATGAAGTTCCCCAAGATCCCCCACTCTGGTGCTGTTCTGAAGGGCCTTCAAGACCCAGCTCTTCACCCAGGCTTTTGGTGAGGGTAGGTGAAGCCCTCTTCGGAGTGTGTGGGTTCATTTGTTTTTCATTACTATCTGGCTTTTTGTCACCCTTGCACTCTTTTATTCTTAATTTTTGTCTGTTATTGTACTTCTTTCTTGTTTTTAATGTTTTTACTTGTGAATGCCCAGAATTGTTGGGAGTTGGGCAGCATATACATTTATGTATTAACTGCATTCCAAGTTTAGGTCTCTTTTTACATAAAACCTTAATATTTCAGTTTTATAGGATTTCTTAAATTAGAATGGAGTTCTACTAGCATGGACAGAATTTATCATAGTTTAGTTTTTATTGTATGATACATACTGTGCTGACTTCTGTTGCTGATATTTATATTCTGTTTAAAATTTAACACCTGTTTTTGGATTTTTTAAATAAAAAAATACAGTCATTTACAATCAGTTAATGAAATACTAAAAAACTTTGATTCCTATGACACTTGTAAATCCCTTTGACTTTTTTCTTTTTCCTTTTCCATATATATATATGGATTATATATATATATATATATATATATATATATATATATATAATTTTGAATAAAAATATATTCAAATAAGTTCCCCTTAATTCACAATTTTATGCCAACTATAATAATTTATATCATTTACTTATAACTGCTGAGAAGAAGATCGGAAGCCACTTTATATCTTTCTTTATATCTTTTTCTCTTCTTTCTGTTTTTCTTCAACTTTTTTCCCTGCACTTTCAGCTTTTTCTTTTCTTTTTCTTCCATTCTCTTCTTTTTCATTCTATTTTAGTTTGTATTAATTTTTTATTGTTGTTAAAACTTTCAATAACAATTATATAAAAATGATTTATATCATTTGCATAATGAAACCATTATGGAACTAGAGCAGATTATATCATTGCCTCAATTTCCATCATTCATTATGTACGTTGATGTAATTTATATAATAATATTATGCAAATGACGTAAATTGCCACAATGAAGTTCTTTCATCTTTAATGGACTTTGTGAGTAACAGACACCCCCTTCTCCCAAAACAGCCTGTTAAAAAGAGGTTTCACTGTACTCCTGAATGCCACTCTTAACAGTAAAAAAGCATGTGAAGTTGTTTTCTATGCCCCCCCCCATCACAACTGGAGGCCACTCCAGAAACAATAACACACACAATAGTCATATACTCCTGAAGAATGAATTGTACAGTCATCCTATTATCTAACCCAAAAATATTTATGAGAAATCTTCCAGTTATATGAAATTAACACATCCCTGTTTCCGTTTTGTTATTGCTTTCCTTTTTCTTGTAGGCATAACAATGTTTAATGCATTAAGATTTATGATTCTGGCAAATCTCAGGAGACAGTGCTCATCTAATTCTAAATTATTCAATTTTCTTACCTTCTGATTTGCCTCATTATAGTAAGTCCCACTGACATTAATAGGACTCCCTCCTAAAGCAATGTTTTAAGGTCTAGGATTTAGGTAGCAGAAGATTCAATAATATAATTGACTTCTATGTTATGTTTGTCATGTTTCGTAAGTATGGGAAGAGATCAGACAGGAATATTTTATGCATTTCTATAGAGAATAAGAAATCAACTTTCCTTTTCCTGTTCCACACAACAAACTTGACCAAAACACTTGATCTGTATAACAGTGCCCAGTTTTAAAGAAAATACATCATTTTGTGTTGTTTTTAAGGACATTTTGTGTTGTTTTGTGTTCTTTTTAAGAACATTTGCAGTAAACCTCCAGTTGTACAAATGACAGTAGTGAAATCTGTTAAAGTTGAATATCAATTAAATCAGAATGGGATTTTTTCCTGTGTATTTTATCCAGGCAAACTCATGCAAATGGGATGTTATGAATGCACAAAACCATGTAATATGGTAAAGGGACAGATTTTGTCCACTGCATTTGAAATTTGCTAAAACAATGTCCATTGAACCAGGGTTTATTATAACTACATAGCATGATAGTCAAGCATTATCTTTTGAAATGATTCTATAGAAATACCAGGTTATTATTATTTTTAATCAGCTGGCATCTTCTGATAAAAACCACACAGTTTGGGATTTCAAGGATATTTTTTAAATGTTAAGAGCTCCTCTATAGTGACCATATAGAAATAATCATAAGTTGTTGTTGTTGTTGCTGTTTTTCCCAATAATAGTACAGAAGTGTTTGCATCGCTTTCTTCTGGGATATGGTTTGAATTCCCAGTCTAGCCTAGGACCTGGTACAGTGGCCCCAACAACGTGGCAATTGTCACTCCCAAATTCTGTAACAGAACAACTAAACTTTGGCAAAATAGTTCAGATATCGTCTGTGTTCTTGAACAAACAACATATTTATACCTTGCTTTTTAACCAAGACTGGTTGATTCCTAAAATGACTCACACTCATAATCTAGGAAAAAAGCACAAAACATTAAAGATCATAATGGTGCTGTAGATAATGGTGTACATTAAAATTTAACTTAAATTCACATAACTTAATCTCTTCCCTAGTGTAAGAAGGTCCTGTAAATGGACTCAAGAACCTGCATGATAGACTTCCTAGACCTACACTGTAAAAAAATCAAAAGATCACTAGCTGCCAGCAAGAATTTAGAACTTTCTGTATCTTTTTGTTACCACATCTCATGGCTGTCTGGATTTTTGCAGCCTATACAAAAATAGTCCAAGGCTAGGGCCCCAATAGCCCCAGTAGCCATTGCAGAAGAGTGGCAGGGGATGTCATGGCCCAGGACTCAGACTTTGACTCTGAAGAAGCTGCTCCAGCTGAACCAGTGGAATGTCAGCCTCAGGAGACACCAAGCCAGGAATCACCTGGGGCTGATCGAACACAAGCACCATCAGAACAGCTGGATCAGTCAGATGATGATGTGCTGCTTCCAAGCTTCAGACTTGATGAGTGGAGTGGAGAGCAGAGCATGGAAATGCTGAATGAGGCTCATCATCAAGCAAGGGAGTGCTTGACTTAACTGAAAACAGCTGGCTGCAGCTTTATTTAAGACCCCTGTTTCCTTGTTGGAAACAACCATCTGATCTTCTGTGTTTTGTAGCCTCATGTTTGTGTGAAAACCATGAACTTTGACCCTTGGAGCAGCTGACAAATCTTGCTTGGCTCCTTGAACTTTGGACTGGACTTAGACTATTCTTCTGCACGTTCCTTTGGAAAGTGAAATATGCTCAGGCAAGCCTACTCAGGACTTGGTGAGTAGAGCAGAGCAAAGACACTCAATGAGGTTCCTTGCTATGCAAGAGAGTAACTATCTTCATTGAAGGTAGCTGTCTGCAGCCTGATTTAAGAGGCAATCCTGACCCATGTTACACCAATAGAAACAACTTTCTGATCTCTGAACTAAGCTAGCTTTTGTCTCAGCAGCAGCAGAAGTTAAGGTTTGGGAGGCCCTGGTGGCTTTCCCAACATTTGTAGTTGGCTGGTTTCTTCCTTCTCTTGCTCTCTCCTCCTTCCTTGTTGTCAAAGAAAGAAGGGAGTCAAAACAAGTTTACTGGATCTGAATGATCAATAGATGGGAACAAGACCTATAGCCTTGATATGGTCTGCTTAAGAGAAAGGAGAGGGACATGAGTGCAGGAGCCTGAGCAAGTGAGGGGGAGGATATGTTGTGGTGACTAAAAATGGGTGAGTGGGGGCTTATTTTAGGCTCAGGCCCCTGCTTTGTGGTAGTAGTGGGGAAGAATTGGCCATGACACACTCCTTGGCCCTTTCTCCTGGTATCCCTGAATTGTTGCTATGGGCTTAGGACCTTCGATCTCTCATCATTAGGGGGCCCATTACTACCTAGACTCTGGTGTTGCATGGACCTCTTCATGTAAACAGAGATTTTGCTGAGGGATCCAGTAGAAATTATTTATATATATGCATGCACAAAGTCTTTGGAGGATGGGAATGTTTTAGGGGGAGGTGCTGGAAATAACCCTCGTGAGACATGGCCCTGAATGAAAGCTAGTTTACTCAGGTGTAATGTGTAGCAGTTATAGACAAAGCCAGGATTAGCTTGGTGTGGTTTCTTACAGTGTTTTATAGGGGTCTCCCCTTGATCTGTAGCAACCCTGGGTTCCGCCCCTGCCCTTGTCCCGGGTCACCCCTCTGCTTGTTGTGATCTCCCTCCCCTCTCCTTAATGGCAGATTCAGTCAGGTTTCATTGTCCTCATGATCGTCATCTTTTGTCTGCGTTGTCGGTGTGGTTGTGGGGCTTTTCTCAGGTGGATGAAATGGGGTGTCTTAAGTCATGTTCCAACTGGTCGCTGATTGCTTCCAGATCACTATGTTCCTGAAGCATTGAAATCAATGTTGCCCGGGGCATCTGGGGAGCCGCCTGCACTACAATGTTGCCAGTTTCAATTCACTCTGGGCCATGAGTTAATTGCTGCCACCTGCTGGCAATTAGCTTGCGGTTTGCCTTGTTTCCCTTCCCTGCCCGCCTATGCCTGAGGCGGTGAAATTGACTAGCAGTGGTGGAACTGAACAGTGGCGCTGGCTGTACTAGGCTGAATCTGACACTGCCCTCATGCCAATGGGCTTTGCAAAGTGTCCCTTTCAAATGCTGTACGCAACTCCACTGGGAAACTTCCAGGGAAAATGGAACCAAATATACTTTAAAAAAAAATGTCTCTTCTATGGTGAATTTGCAATTGTATTTCAGCCTTTAAAAGGTATAGAAGAAAATTCCATGTGAGATCTTGGTTCTGCTACTGAGTGGTCCAATTATTTAAAAGAATACCATCTCTAAACCAGGAATCATCTAGAAAAGAAGAAAGTAACCCTTTGAAATAGCAGTGAATAATATCAAATTACTTACTCCTGACATTTATCCAACTTATTTGTATACATAAGGTTATTTAAATTTTCCTTCAGCGCTCTTTATACTGTTGCAGTAAAAGTGAAGTTCAGTATTTTGAAATTCTCACCCATTCAACTACATTAGAGAGATTTGCAGTGAACAACTTTCCAGATGGTCTGGTCTTCTGTGGATGGTAGGATTTGTATATTGTTCTTATTCACCACCACACATTGGTCCAGATTCTCATTTATCTCATTATTACTAATCATCACATCAGTTCTAGATCCCCTGGTTAGCTGAAAAATCCTTTTTGTTTTCCTTTGGCTTGTTACATGCTTTCATCTTTCATCATCCCTTCTAATCCCTAGATTTAGGATTATTTTCCTTAATGTATATTCCTTAGCTGCCAATAAATATTGCAGTCTAGCATTTCTTCTGCTGACCTTTTGTTCTTGAAGTACCTGAAAATGTACTTATTAATTACATTTTCATGTGCAATCTTCCCTTTTTTCATTCTTTACCTTGGTTTCTCATTTGTACACTATATTTAATTATCTTATCTGATTAGTTCTTCTCTTTTCATTCTTCTCTTGCATTTTTTCTGATGTGAGTTCTTATTTTTTAATTTTTTATGTGGAAGAAGCCAATCTGTATTAACCTCCTTTTCTTGATGCAATTAATAAGAGATTGCATGTTTGTATTTTGGTCATAATTTTAGTTAATTTTAGCATCCTCATCTCTTCATGCTCTGTGAATGTTACTTCTGTTTGCTGGCCTTCCTTAGGGTTGAAAGCGAGGTATCTAGTTAGTCATTTCCAGCAGCAAACCAATTATCTATCTCATGAGAGCTGACAAAAACCTTTCCTTTGTATACAACCATTTTTTATGAATAAGATTAGGGGATGGGTGGGGCAGTCTTTGGATATGTTTTGTCAGGATAACATTCAGTCAAATAGATTTTTCCAGTAGAAAAAGAATGGATTTTCCCCTCTTTGCAAAAAGTCCATTAGCTTCCAAAATTTAATTAGAAAACTAATGTCATCTTTAACAGTAATTAATGTAATGACCTTACTCTGTCTTTAGATGCACCACTAGGGTAACACTACTATTACATGGAAATTTTAGTTAAAATTACAGCAAGGACTTAACTTTCTAATTAGTTGGGTTTATTTTTTCTAATGTCTTTTACTAATGCTTTTTAGGATTAAATTTCACACTGAACTTGAGTCAAATTTTATGACTACTTCAATGACAGTTATCCAAACTAATAGGTTTTATAATCTTGCTAATGCTGGATAAATGTCCTATTATAGAACAATTGATATAAGCTTGAACAGCTGGGAAGAGGATCCCTGAGTCTCCATACTACCCAAATGGCAGTAATCTGAGAAAATGATGGGCAGATCAGTGAATTTCTACTCCTGGATTGTATGCATTCATCCCCTTTCTCCACTGTAAGTACATTTATAAACACACTTTAAATATATGTGTATATTTCTAAATTATTTTCATCCTTAGGGATGAATTATAATTTTTTCCCTCAGCTGAAAACTGCATCACAGAATTTAATGACATGAAAAATCTAAACAATGATTATTACATTGGGATGCAATTTAGTCTATAATCTGTAAATCAAATCAGTTCACATCAGAATTCATAAAAACAACCAGGGACCATATAGTCCCTGTGTGTTGAGGATTAAATTTTTTAAAGCCGTAATTAAAATTCCCAGCCTGCCTGAGCATTTGGGCAACTGTGCTCTGAACACATCAGGATTAAGGAAGGCTGGCCTATACAACGATATCTTTCATTTTTTCCTTGAATCAAGACAAGGGAAGACAGCAATAATCAAACATACTGGGTGAGTTTTTAAAGTCTTACGAATTGCAGGCAGGCAGGAGGACCTTGAGAAATACGACACAATTTGGAACACATGACTGTCAAGATTAACAAGATAGACAAGTCTTATAACAGCAAATCTGGAAATGCCACGCCAAAGAAAGAAAATTTTATTACATGTGATGGTCATGCAAAGACTTGAGTGATTATACAAGAGACCAAAATTAGAGAATATGGAGCAATGCCAAAACTAACACTATATTCATAATAGAAGCCTAACTAAATTCAAGCAGGAATGGATCCTTTATATACAACACATTACATAGCAAGGCAGATTCAGGCATTTGAAATACGTTTTATAGGAAAAGAGTTAACATACCAATAGTAAACAATAGATGAAATGAAAGTCAGAGGCATATGATGAAGAAAATTCTACGTTCAGCTTCCATTTTGTTTATTTTATTTTATTGGAACTGATGCCACTGCTGAAGTCAATATACAAAAACACAGGAAGGACCAGGAGAATCTTTGGGGGGAGGCCAGTAAAAACAGGCAAAATGATGGTCACAACCACTAGAACAAAGCCTGCCCCTCTTTTTCATATAGTTGTATGGTTGTGGATATCAACCTGACTTTTGTGAGGCGCACACACACCAAGATGCCCCTGGCTAGTAATGTTTCTGGAAATAGAAAG
Source organism: Python bivittatus (assembly GCF_059951505.1). Lineage (NCBI taxonomy): Eukaryota > Metazoa > Chordata > Lepidosauria > Squamata > Pythonidae > Python > Python bivittatus. Next base: position 3,042,405 of record NW_028277044.1, on the reverse strand, counting down.
CAAGCCATACTGTGTCCAGAGCGGTACAGTCCTAGACATTATAACCCACCATGCAATCCTCCGTAGAGTAAACAGGCTACATGTACAGTATGTTAAATAAATAAATTACTAGATTGCTGGTACTGTTGTCCAGCATTATCTCGTTGAAAACTCATGCAGCTGGTTAGAAGATAAAGAGAAGATGAACAAGTGTTTCTTTGTCAAAATAAATAATTCAAACTAACCAGCTTGGGTTATTCTATATGCACTAATGAGAATTAATTACAGATTTGCTAGAGTTCAAAGAAGCATAGTTCAAAAACTTTTACATCCATTTTTAAAGAAGAGATCACAAAAGAGGAAAAAGTGGTTTTCAGCAATTTTAAATCTTAAACAAAAGATGACCATTGGATGGGGGACTGATCTGAAGTAAATGAAAAATATGTTCTTGTGCAATATGTAGAAATTTCTTTATTATAGCAAATCTTTTCGAGGCAAGCAAGAAATCAAGCTGATATGTTTGGGCTACCTAGTATACAGGTAGTCCTCATTTAGCGACCACAAATGGGACTGGCAACTCAGATGTTAAGCAAAATGGTCACTAAGTGAAACCACAAATGTGCTTATGATCTTACTTCAGCTTTTCTTTGCTTTACAGACCTGGAAAGGTCATCAGTGTGAGGACTGGTCATAAAATTATTTTTCATCACCAATTGTGAATGGTCAATAAATGAGGCAGCTGCTAAATGAGGACTACCTGTAGGAGTATTCCAACTTTTTCTAGCTGCAGCACCTGTTAGTTTAAAAAATAAATATTCTGGAACTCCCAATCAGAAGACCAAGTAATGAGCCATCCTTGGGGAGGGGGTTTTGAATGTCAGCTGACAAGCCTCATGCTTTTTACTCTGTCTTAGAAAAAATTGCTATGGATGACTCTGCTGTGTTTGAGTGAACTTTATTTATTTATTTTATTTTATTTTATTTTATTTTATTTTATTTTATTTTATTTTATTTTATTTTATTTTATTTTTTGCCTTTGATGTCTCACAGAATCTCCAGGTTCTTGTGGAACCTTAGGGGCTTGAAGCACCCTGATCTGGAGGGTGGGAGAGGCTTTAGCAGGCCTACTAAAGCTAAAAATCTCAAAAGAGATTAGTATTATTGATTAAAGGACATCAAGAAAGCTAAATAAAGGGCTATGAAAACTGTGTATTGACTGCTAGAATTATCAAAATGTTTTTCTTCTCCTCACCCCAAAAGAAATTGCATGTAAGCTTCTTAGAATATCCTTTCCCAGCCTGTCAGCCTTCTGGTAAATTGGCATGGAGGGGGATGCAGAAATTATAGTGCAACATTTCTAGAAGTTGCCAGGCTGGAAGAGTCTATTCTTATAGGCTGATTAAATTCAAATGGAAAATTTAAATAGTTTTTTCTCACTCCTCCATGTATCTGTTAAATGTATGCAAAACAATTAAATACTGTAAGTACGGACCTGACTTTCTTTATGTTATTATATCTCTTTGGTCTCTCTGCCAAAACACTATTTTAGAGTTGTGACAGTCATACATATCATTGTTAAGACAAGCAACTCTCCTAGCCTGAAAATCTTTCAGGAATTATTATTACTATTCTTTGTAGATGGAAGACCACCAGGAAATTCCAAAGCTGAAGGCAAGACTGGGAAATTGAGGGGAAAAAAATATCCCAGAAGAACAGAATGGCAAATCACTTTTTGTATTACTGCCAAAAACATTACAGTCAAGTTCAACTTGAAAGAGTTTTTCTCTTTTCTATTTATGCTAGTGGTTAGAGAAGTTATTATACACTGATTTCATCTGACTACAAGTTTATAGATTTCCTTGTAAGGCAAGGGTGAGCAACCCATACTTACAGTATACTTATATAATTATATATATAATATATATATATATATATATATATATATATATATATATATATATAATTATTTTATGGTCATACCATACTTCTTGTAGCCCCAGCACTCTGATGATCAAACAGTTGAAATATAATCCCAATCTCAAGGGCTGTGATTTTTTGTCACTTTTCAGAATATAAGCAAAGGTCACAAATCATTGCTTGATATATAATTCAAAGAGCTAAAGCTTCTCCTAAAACAAATGCAACTTTCAAAACAAGATTATGATGTAAAGAAACTTCTGTCCTGAAGAGAGTCATGGGAATCAGTGTTGCATTCTGAGAATCGTTATCTCTAGCAATTAATTTAACCCTCCTTCTTCGTAAAAGACAGATGGGTAACTAATAGAGGTGAAATAATATTTTGGTTGAATTAATCATAATTTTAATCTATAGACATGTGACCCAGAACTGACTAAATAGTATTTCATTTAGGCTCATGTCTGTTTTTTCTGCTGATATTCTTGATCATCTAATTTAAGGACTTCATCCTATAAATAAGAATTACAGCATTCCATGCTTTATTTCCATGATGGGGTGAGTTGGTTGGTTGCTTGGTGTAATTTGAATGCAAACTCAAGAGAAATACTAAACCTCCCCATATGTAAAAGTGCAAGGAAGTGGGTTGGGAAGATAGACACAGCTGCCAGAACATCTGATTTGCTCTTTTTGTTCATAGAACAGTGAATGTGAAGAAGTAAAATTGGCCTCTTTGCCACCTGATTATAATGTCTGGTAAAATATCATAAAACAAAAAGTAAGATAACAAAGACAACCAATTAATCAAGAAAATTTATTGAATACACCGAATCTGTGCCATAGAGGATTTGAAAGTCACCCGGTTACTTACCCTCTTTCATAAGAGGTCTCTATCATGAGCCCCTGACAGCACGAAACTGCCACAATCCATATTGAAAAATTTTTTTGTAGGTAAGAATTATAGGAAACATCCTTCATTTTCCAGCACTGTACAAACAAATAAATACTCATACCTCTGACATTTAGGAAAAATATGTTCTGTACTTCTCTTTTGCAGGCTAAAGCTTATTTAGCTTTCTTGCATGAACAGTCTGCAAATGGGAGGGGGAGGAGGAGGCAGAGTTAAAAGTGCTGGATCTAAACCACCATGGCAACCACCATCTGTGTAAATACAGGTGGTGAATTTACATTATTATTACTGTTGGTCGCATAGTTAGCCAGATGTTTAGGCTAGATTTGGCATTTTTACCCACCTATCAAACCCTTCCCAAGGACCTGGGATAGGCAGATGTTGTTTGATGGTGTTAAAGGTATTGTCACAGGATATAAGCTGGTCCAAGTGAAGCTGCCTTTGGCAATTGACTGATGGTGATTTTGTCAATGCCAATGGTGTTCAGGTGGTGCTCCAGATGTTTTGGGATTGCAGCTAAGACACCTATAACTATTGGTACTACCTTTGCTTTTTTTTTTTTTTTTTTGGCCACAGTCATTCTATTTGCATTTGCAGGTCTTCATATTTTGTGATTTTCTCCAGTTCTTTCTCTTCTATACTGCTGTCTTCAGGTATTGCAATGTCCACTATCCAGACTTGTCTTTCTTAGCAACAATTGTTAAGGCTTGGGTGTTGTGTGGCAGATGCTTGTCTGTTTGAATTCTAAAGTCCCAGAACACTTTAGCTTCTTCATTTTCTATTACTCTGTCTGTTTTGTGGTCCCACCAGTTCTTGCTTGCAGGCAAATGGTATTTCTTGCAGATATTCCAATAGTCTGTTGTTGCTACTTTGTCATGCTGTTGTTTGTAGTCAGTCTGTGCAATCTTCTTGCAGCAGCTAACTAGGTCGTCCACTGTTTCTTCAGCTTCTTAGCAGAGGCGGCATTTGTTGTCTGTTGCTGTCTTCTCAATTCTGACTTTGTATGCATTTGTTGTTAAGGCTTGGTCTTCTGCAGCCAGAATTAACCCTTCCGTCTCTTTCTTCAACCTTCCTGCTCTCAGCCATTGCCCCGTCTTGCTATTCTCTGCTTTGCCTGATAGTGTGTGTGTATGTGTGTGTGTACTGGCCATGTAATACTGTGCCTTGCCATGTTTCTTTTCTATTTATCATTTGGTCTGTCTTGTAGGCTAGTTTGGTGTCTTCGGTATTCAGTAAGCCTTCATGGTATACTAGCTTCAATGCATCTTCTTCACTGTCCTTCAGATATTCTTCTAATGCCCTTTTTTTCTTTTTCAACTGTTTGGTGTACTTGTAACATTCTGTGCCCACCTATGCTCCTTGGAAAGTAGAATCTGTCAACATCACTGTGGGTATGAAGGGCATGACTCATTGTCATTTTTCTGATCTTTCTATCCAGGGCTCTTAGTTCAGCTTGAGTCCACTCCACTGTTCCAGCTGTATATCTAATGACTGGGATTGCCCAGGTGTTAATTGCCTTGATGGTTTTCCTCCACTGAGTGTGGACTTTAAGATCTTTTTCACTCTCATGATCCATTCACTAACTTTCTTCTTGATTTCAGTATGCTTGATGCTATTCGCTTGTAGGAAGCCCAGGTATTTGTAGTGATCTTCTTCATCCAGATTCTTGATGTTATTTATTCCCTATCTACAGAGGGACTGCCTGAGATTCTAGAATCATGTATATTCTTCATCAGCTTGCCCAAGTAAGAGCACCCCACCATTGCCTTCCCTTGCACATAGCAGCAAAATGACTGAATGGATTCTGAGGTCAGTCTACTATCACATCTCTAATCTAATACAAGCTCTTTGGTGGAAGTGTACAGTGTCCATGTAGGTTTCATTCATAAGACATGCTTTAAGGACATGCTAGCAGCAGTAACCAGTGTGTCAACCTGCTGGTAAAGATTTGGATACATGATGCCTCAGAATTAGATGGGCTGGAGAAAAAAAACCTTCTTGTCCTAGGTTTATTAATACAAATGTACAGTTAGTGTTTTTAACTCTCTAAAAAGCCTGTTTTACTTAGCTGCTTAGCAAGAGGACTCTCTCAGAGTGAAGTATGAATCTGCAACAGTTTTGTTCAAGCTATTTATGACTCAGTAAAGTTTGAGGAACATTTTTCCCAAGTTGAAATCAGACTTTTTTTTTTCCCACCCAGACTGCATCTGCTAACATTTGGACCTGCCCAATTATCTAATTTTAGAGAATAATTATTATACTGATTAAATAAATGACATGAAGAACATATTTCCAATGCAAATAAGAGCCAAGTGTTATGGGAACTATGCTATCCATTTTGATTTATTCATGTGGAGGGAAAAATTCTTGCCACTGACCATAATTTTTTAAAAAGGGAATCTCTCAACAGTTTTAAACCCATTAGCTCCCTCATACGAGTGCCAAATATTTTCAGAGAAGAATACCTGATTTAAAGGCTAAAATAATTTAGATCTACCCAATTTAGCCAAAGTAATGGGATTTAAATGCCACTAATTTTAGATTAGATTCACTTCCAGTTCATACCTGGTTCCATCTTAGTTCATGGATAATACTAAACCCTAATGTTTATTTGTTTGGTTCATGGATAATGCTAGACCCTAATATGGTTTATTTGTTTTTGGTTTAGAATCCAAGAAATATGTCATGATTAATGTGAATTATGGGGGTTTTTTTGGGGGGGGGGGGATTTGTAAACCCTGACATCTTTTAACTGCTTTGTCATGTCTAAGCCCAGAATCTTGTCTTCTTCCTGTGATGTTATAGGTCTGCCTTTCCATTCTACCCATTTCTTCTCAGTATTAGCAGAAGCAATGTGGAAAACAAATCAGAACTGGTTGAACAAACCATTTGTTCATCTGCAACTATTATCTGGAACATTTAAACTATGGCTAAAAAGAGTTCTGAGCATTATGAGCAAGTGCAGCCATTTGTCACTGATCCAATGCCTTTTTTTGCATGGGGGAGGGGTGGAATAAAAGTTGCCTCAATAAGCTCTCGGCACATACAGTAATTTGGCAACTTTGACAGATGTTTTAACATTAAATTTTGACTAAGACAACTGTCAGAGCTTGAGGCATTATGATGACATGCATAAGTGTCCTATTTTATTCAGTCTCCAAGCTCATTAATGTTTCTAACAACAAGATAATTATTTTAAGCCACCAGGAATGGCATTTACGCATTTGTAAGAATTGTTTTGCATATAAACCTCTGAGCTTTGCAGAGATTGAATATGTGTCTATGTGTATCTTGTAGCTACAGTATATGAAGAAAGAGTTCCATAAAGAATGCATATAGGTTTATCTTTGAATGAGAAGCTTTTTATCAAGCATGCCTGCAAGCCATGGGAGCCTCAGGAACCTTTTTAATTGTGTTTTTAATGAGTGCTGTGGATCAGAGATGTTTGGCTTTATGGAAACCCTTGAGTCTTCACAAATCATCTTCATCTTTTCAAAATGTTTCCCTCAGATTTGGATTGAGCAGAACAAGCTCTGATTTTACTCTCTCTACAGATATATAGATATAGATATATTCACTCAGAGGGAAAACTAAAATGCTACAACAGTTGAAGTACTATTGACTTTCAGGTAAACATGAAAACTTTAAAACAGCAAGCTTTGAAGTCTTTAACAATTTATTGCTTGTTGACTTGCTGGCTAACAGTGGAAGAAGATTATAGAGGAAAAGACAAGGAGGGTTATGTTTGGCTGCTAGATATACCTAATTTAGAAAGGCTACAGTTTATCCGGAAGGCTGAAGCTGAGCTGAGTGGAAATATCCCCATAAACCGTTCCCTTTATGACCATGGTAAAACAATGTTGACATATACCATGCTGATTGGAGACACTGCTCTATAGCCTGAAGAAAATTTAACCAGCCCTGTATGCCTCATGCCTTTGCTGAAATGTCTCTTTCACTAGGCTGCTTGATAAAACTTTGCTTGGAATAACAGGATGATTCAGCAATGGAAGCCACCTAAGGTTTTCTCAGAGTAACCCTGCTTCCCCTCTCTCTTCACATGAGGAATACATTTCTGAAACATGAACAAAGGAAGAATATCAAATAGCATTTTTCAAAAAATATTGGAAATACTAGTATGGTAAAATATGAGGCTAGATTTTTCGGGCTTTCATGTTGATGCTCTGTGTGTGTGCTTTTTTTTTTTAATCCTCAATGAATTCAGAATAGCTCACCAACATAACTCCTCCTTTAAACAACCCAACATGGTAGATAGTATTCTTGCTCTACCACAACAAGGGCAAAGACTGAAATTGAGAGGATTTTTCTAAATGTTACTTGCATTTATTATCCTCACCTTTACCTCACGTATATTTCACTCAGTAGCATTTTTAACCACTCTGTAAGATAGATAACGACTATCCCAGGGAATGGTCTCAAGTAAATCACTTAGCCTCAATTCTCCAATTCTGTTTCAGGAACCATGGTAATCTATCTCCTACAAAAGACATAAGAAAGTACCCCACAATTCTTTCTTTTTTTCTGCAGATGATTACAAAACTAACATGGCTACTTTTCTGGAAAGTGTCTGTATAGTTCTCCTCTCCCCTTTCTACTATATATTCTAAAAGCTTCATTTAAATATGAAATCAATTTTCAGAAGGTTTTATACTATGCTTTATCTCTTTATTTTTAAGAACAATTTAAAGATAGTAATGCCCTATTAAATAAACTTGGATACTCCCTGAAAACATTACTCCAAAAATCATAACAAGAGCAGATATAACTTATTGCCAAATTGAACTCAAGCTTGTGGTTAATGATGTTGAATGCTTAAGGTTATGGCTTATTTGGGGCCTTGCCCCAAAATTATGTATCCAGAATCAAGGTGGAGTTCTGGAATTTCTGAAGGATTAAAAAAAAAACTGCTTTATGAATGTGCAAAATTCCTTCTTCCTGTAATTCTTAGCTCATAAATGATGGAAGGAAGACTCTTCAAATGGATTCATTGCAAAAGCTTTGAGGGAATTGCCTTCTTGAAGGGTTTGCATGAGGGAATTGCCTTCTTGAAGGGTTTGCATGAAGACAGAACAAGAAAGAACTTCAGCTGCATGTATCTAAATGTGCACATTTTCCAAAAATGTAAAATCTATGAGAAGAACAAGGAGATGAAGCTTTTCTAGCTCTTCAAAGAGATGCTTTGCTGAAGCTTTGAGGGAAGTGCCTCCTTGAAGGCTGAAACAGGAAAGAAAGAATTTTAGCTGCATGCTTTTAAAAATATGAATTTTCAAAAAATGTAGACTCTATAAGGGGAGGTATGAGAAGGACATAAAGTGTTCCTAGTTCTAGAAGTCACATTATAGTGAAGTTCATCCCCAGTATTTTCTATTTAACAATAACACTTTTGTCATATTTGACAACTATTTAGATCAGGATTCCTGATTTAGATTATATTCTTTGCCAAGCCTATACTTGCCCCCCCCCATTTTTTTGTGACCACTAAAAATTTGATGTCAAACCACTAGATATAGATGGCATCATTTCCCACTGCTTTTTGGCAGAAAAATCAATAAAGCAAGAATGTCAAGGCTTCACTGACTTTTAAAAAGCAAGACATGACAAGGGATGAAAGGCATGAAACATCTTCCCCTGTCTTCTCATAGTAATATTACTTTCTCTCTTTTAGCTTTGGATGCTAAAAAATATTAATAAAAAGGCCCTATTTGCAAAAAAGTTCCATCTCCTTATTAGCTTGAAGGGGCCAAAAAGTGAAGGGATAGACATTGAGGGAATAGATCCGAATGGGTAGAACTGAAGAAGGTCATTGTTGCCTGGAACTGGGACTGTGAAGGACTAGAGTTGGGAATGATACACAGTGGTTTACCTAAAGTCACTTATCTAAAATAATAATTAAGGAGGATAATCACTGAACACAAAGTGGCTTACTTCCAAGTAGGAACCTATAAGGCCTCCCCCCACTGCTGAGTTGAAGAACTCTCCAGCCATCCTTGACTTGGCATAAAACTATAGCAGCATTTATTTTGTTCTTATGGCCAATCCCTGTCCTGCTTCAATTGCTCAGTTTGACTACATGACCAAAAACTACCCAGCTTACCCCCAACATAATGAGTGACGAAGTCTAACCTGAAGTTGCCCTTGGACAATGTTGGAATAAGGTAGAAAATGCTACTTTAATAATACAGCACAATAAAGACAATTTAAGCATTTCTCACTCATGGGTTGAGAATGAGATGAAGGCAAGTCAGAGGGATATGGCAGATAAAAGCTATTGCCAGGGTGTGTTTCAGCCATGGTTAGTTGCAAGAGCCATGGTGACTTCAAGGCTGAGCAATGCTCAGGTCTTAGTGGTTTGGCAACATAATACTAAAGAAAAGCTGTGTTAGAAATTGTTTACTGACTGGTGCAAATATAATATTTCTTTTTCCCTTTTATATCCATTCCAGAGGTTTTATCCCTTTAAATGCACTTCACGGTTTTACAGAAATTGCCCTCCTCGATGGAGACATTTGTTTCATTTTCAAGATTCTTGACTATTCTGTAAGACTACCCTTTCCTTTATGCTTCTTTTTCTAAAAAGAACACCAAAAAGGAAACCCCACCGACAAAGAATTGTGGGACCCTTATGATAAGAAATGAAATAACATATATCTAATTTATCTCCAGCTACTGATAAAAATGAATGAGTAAACAGTTTGAAGTAGATATCATATGATGTTTTTTCTATATCTCTTTCATAAAAGTTTATCTCTAAGTTTCAATGTGTGAAGGGGGAAAAATCATATTCTTATTTATTGCACACCTTTAAAATGTTGAATGGAAAACATGATCAGAAAACTAATTATAACAAAGCAATATATTCAGGTGCTCAGGAACAAGCCCCACAATGAGACTTGCTCCCTAGAACAGAAGTATACAATGTGAAGCCCTCAGAGTTTCTCCAAAAACTTTGCCACTGAATTCTAATTGTGTTATGATATAAAAGAGGAACAGATTAGGTATATGGGGAGTAGTCATATTAATTATGTTTAATTACTTACATTTCAATTTAATTAAACAGAAATTGAAATTCAATTACATCCAATTATTTTTGCCTACTCATCTCTTTGTCCTAGCTTACCTACTCATTGGAAAATGGTGCTTAGTCTGTTGTATTAGTAGGTATGTGCAGTATGTTGAAATAACTTCTAGGCCCACTGCAATACTTGATACTAAATTGTAATGTTTAAAGTACCAGAAGGAAATAATTTAAAAATGAGGAGTATTCATATTCACTCTTTAATTTTAATTAAATATCAGTGTAGACTAAGTCAAATTTAGTTTTCAGCCTTATCCCATTCACTTCTTGATGCTCACCACCCTCCCTCTATGCCCACTCTTCCCCAGACCAACTTTCCAGGTTGGTCTAAGATTTTGGGTAAGTACAAAGCAGGATCAGTTTTAGGTCCTTGCTAAATAAGCAAAGATTTTCTTTCCCGCCAAAGAAACTTTTGATTGTCTGTGTGTTTCCCAGGGTGCTTCAGAATTCCTTTGGAGTGATGTATTGAGCCTACCTTATAATTGCATGGTAGCTAAAGATGTGGTTTCTATTACAGTTCTCCCTGTCGTCTTCAGCCTCTGTATCTGACTAGGCCTCTTGTTCTGAAAAAACCTCATAGAAAGTGATCCCTTCTGATGTCTTCCCTTGGGGTTTAGCTGAAGCATGGCAAAGAAATTTGTTTTCCATCAAACTGAATGTGAATGTGACGGTGGGGGAAAACCTTCACAAGACATTGTCAACATAGGATTAGCTGTAGTAACTAGTTTGTCATCACTGCACCTTTGCACCATTCCCAATTGTTTCTGATTTCCTTCTCCATGATTTTAGGAGAAGGTGTCCCACTCATAATGCCTGTAGCCCTATTTCAAAACATGGCACACAAAAATCATTGTGTGCTTGGAACAGCTGGTGTGGGGGAAGGGTTCTGTGTCTGAGGCAAAACATGCTAGTTATGGATATTCTGGTCCATAGATTGAACAGAAGTAGACTGTTTGGTTCTGGAACTGGTCTAAATTGATGGGGAATTTGATGGGGAAATAGCAGGAAAGATAAGGCTGAGGGAGTCCCTTGGCAACAGCATGAAGACTAGACTAGAAGCTAAAACAAGGCACAGAAATAATTCCTTGCCCTACTCCCCTTGTAAAATTACTTTGGGATCCCTCCAGATTTTTAAACCTGGATCAATCAAAATATTCCAGGTTTTCCTTCTGCTGAACTGCAACTGATTCAAAACAGTTTAGCAAAACTTCTGGAAGATAATATTTTCCATTCCCCCCCCCCGCCACTTTTCAGACATTTTCTTGAGCAGGAGGAATAAAGAGGCTGGTACCTTCCAAATTATCCTCTGCACACTGGAAATGTAAATTCCAGGAGAAAGTTATGGGGGTTTCTTGTGCAATTTAGAACAGTAAAAGTCGTTTTAAGATCAATGCAATGGTAAAAGACCATGGGCTATTCTACTGGAATGAGTAGGGATGATTGTCATCACAACAATTTTTGACTGAACAAGAAGATGATCATATAGTTGTGAAATAAGAGGCAACAGTGCAAAAGGCAAGTACTGAAAGCAGAAGTGTAGATATTGGACTCTAGCAAAAGAAATGTTGATGCCACCTTCTTTATTGAATTGATCCTGATGGATAATATCAATATTAGGATTATAAATAGGAATGGAAACCCAAGTTCTTTATCAATGAACTATCAGGCAAATGTTGATTATTTGAAGTGGACTAATGTACAGTATGATTATTTGAAGTGGACTAACGTACAGTATGATTATTTGAAGTGGACTAACGTACAGTTACTTTTATTTCAAACTGTATCTTACGTTTATTCTTCTGGATCAAGGATAACACAGATAACAGAGGCTTTTGCTTTGTGAGAGATTGTCTCCAAGAATGAATTCATCAAAGGGCAGAAAGAAACTCTGCCTCAGCTTAACTGGTGATCCTTTAATAAAAGGCTACTTCTAGGAATAAAACACCCTTTCATGTGCTAAGCAGTAAGGGGGATAAAATGTCACCATATAGTGGAAGCAGGGAAAATTGTAAAAGAACTCAACTGACCGCACATCTTTACCACATGTGTTTCACTGAAAGTATTAAAATCATTTAAGAAAGAAGTGGATGCTGGGAATATTTGTAGCTTCTCTTCACCTTTCTGTAGTGACTATATTCACAGGTCATGGTAAATCATAGTCTATTCTCATGGGTTAATAAGCCATTTGCTTCCTCCCACTAGAGCTCTATATTTTTAATTTTTTATGCTATTATATTAATAACAACAAAATAATATATATATATAATATTAGCCAAATGATCTCATCATCCCTAATATGACCATTATACCACACCTAGAATTTGGGAGGAAATGAGTCCTTTGTTTTAGTCTCTCACTGATGCTTTGTTGGTGGATGTTAATCTGAATAAATGCTGCTGATGGATGTATCTAGGGAGCTTCAGCTACCCAAACATCCAGTGGGGTCTCAGATAGTTATGGCTGTGTACATCCTTAACTTGTTACTGAATTAACTTATTTTCTATTTTTTCCTATGCATTGAAGCACATCACATAGTCTGAGTTTGTACAACATACTAATATAGATAACAGGATATGTGAATACAGCTGCTTGATTGTTACCGATTAAATGTATTGTGTGAACACAGCCAGTGAAGGAAGACAAACTCTTGCATATTCAACATAGTCTGGGTCCTAACCCAGGATTATCACTAAAGGTTAATCTATTCAACAGAGAAGCACATCAAGGCCAATGAACAGTCTCAATTTGTTTTCCTGTTTTCAAAAATGTGCTTATTTGAAAAGGCTACCGCTTAAATTTTCTTTCCACCTTAAAAAAAAATGAAAACTTCCCTTTGATTAAACTATAACCGTTATTGTTACTAATTTAGTCATCAGCACAGTTATTTCATTTTAAAATATAATTATCAGTAGCAGAGGAGAAAACTGGATTTGGCTGATTGCTGAATTAGTTATTTCCAATTTATTTCCCATTTTGCTGAAATGCATGGAAGTGTCTCCTCTGTGCATGAAGATTTGGGCATCCCTCTCTCTATATGTAGGAAGGAGAATTTATGCCTATGAACAAGGACTAGCTTCTCCCACTTTACAACCTCCAGGCATCTTATTAACTGCTTTTTACAGTCACACACTGCAGTCCTACTCAAAAGTAAGACTCAGTAAATTCAGTGGAATTTAAAACCAAATAAGTATGTATGAGATTTCAGCCTTTCAAGCTAACACTCAACCTAATCTTCAACCTATAACCACATATACAGTATACTTTTCAACTCACATCAGCAGCAGCATTTAGTGTAACTTTCAATTATTCTTAGTGACATTTTCAGATGATCTTAATGCCATCTTTGGGTTCTCAGGCACAGTGGGAGTCTTTCTCTCCCCTCTCCTCACTGTCACTGTGACATAATCTCAATTATATGGGCCAATCTTTAAAGGCAAATGGAGAGAATTATTCTCCAGGGCCAAAAAATTGCTTCAGCAATTATATAATGCCAGTTCCAGAGTTTCAGTTTGCCCTTAACTTCTTCTTTTTAACAAGAAAAGAAGAAAAGAGAAAAGTCTGTGTTTTTTTTCCTTTATCATCCAAACTACTTTTTATTTTTTTCTCAGCCCTTACTAAGTCGTCTCAGTAAAAATCTTTACTGCTGAATATCTGTGTGTTTGGAAATAATGAAAGGAGTATCCCCAGGACATTTTGATCTATTTTATTAGTTAGTTTTGTTTGTTTGTTTGTTTGTTTGTGTTTGTTTTTGAGTTGTTAAAGACATGGCTTCATTTTCGGAAAGAGGGTGTGGATCCTTGTGAACCCAATCTGAAGGCAGCAGGGGTAAGATTGATAACAATGACTAGCCTTGATTGTGAAAACAAACTAAAAAGGATTGTCAACCTCCTACATACTGTATCAGTGGTAGATTTCATAAGGTTTGAGGCTGGGAAGAGATACTTCAACAATCTCATTATTGCTTCAATAAAAGAAAATGGGGCCTCAAGAGAAAACAATTATTTTGTATTTCCAATGAAAGAATTTGAATAGTCTCATATATCTTTCAGGCTGTCCCATAGATGAATTCCTGCTGGCAGTTTTCTCTGCAAAGATAAAAGTATGATCAATATATATTTTTGTGGGGGTGGATGAATAGATAAATAGGAGAAGCAAATGAGAACATAAAACACCCTCCATGAGAGAAATATTTTACATCTGTCTTTGTATTAGCTTTCCATGGAATGTACTGCAGAGATTTGCTAAAAGGATTAGCTGAGAGCTTCGATTTCATTTTCAAACACAAGAGGCATTTTATACAATAATCTTACTAAATGTCTGGCATTGTTTCTTTTTATCACTCTGATGTTTGGTTAAATTATGGGGATGTAAAGATCTGACTTCATCAGTGCTGTATTTTTATTCAGGGCAGGAAAGAGTAAGTAGCAAAAAATTAACAGATTATCAAATCTGATTTGAATACTTTAATAATGGTACCAACCTTTCTTTGTGAGTCCAGAGACTAATACAAATTACCAGCCTCCTACCAAACACACTGGATTCATGTGATCTGCTTAATTATGATGTATTGAATTCATCTCAGTTCACATGACACGTATTAAAAGGGGAAGACACTCTGTGCCTGTGGCAGGACAAACCCCTGGTCATCACATGGAAGCAGCAGTTCCTTGATGATCCATTAACTTGTAAAATTTGCTTCCCAGCCCTTTCTCTCAGGGTAGAGAAGGAATGTATGGAAGTAGCCTTTTCTGGGTCCTGTGGACATTTGTTCTTTCACTGGAGAGACTGTAACACCAGGTATCCTGCCTCCCAGCCATGTTTCAATCAATCAGGGAAAAGCTCAGGTATATTCCCACTGGGTTGCTGCTACAGGAAAATACAGTTCAACAGCAAGGTTGTTCCAGTGAAAACACCAGAAGCATCAGAAACACCATCTAACATCAATTCAATACGTTTTTTTTTTTAATTTATGAGAAATCCAAACATGGTGTATTATCATTATGAAAAAATATAAATATGACATATTTCTTGAGCAAGGATTGGCTAGGTAGACAAAGTGAAGAGTCACATTCATCATGAACTGTGTTATTAAACCTACTCTTTGCTTCATTTAGTCTTTAAAGTCAAGATTTTCTAAAGAAACAAAATTGTGGAGTACTGGCAAATTTCAGCAAATGAGGACGGGAGGGAGGCAGGGAAGCAACTGAATTGGACTCCAGATTTCAGTATTGATGTCTATGAATCCATTTCCATTATCTATAAAGCCCTACATGGCACAGGGACTGGTTGCTTAAGGGATTGCTTGTCTCCCACAGTATTTGCCCAACCTGTTCAATCTCACAGGGTTGATGCACTCTGGGTTCCAGCAATTAAACCATGTCACATACCAGGACCCCAAAAACACGCATTGGCTGTAGCAAAGCCTGCCCTCTGGAATGAGGTTGCCCCCTCATATTTGAGATATGAGAATAGCTCCCACCCTGGTATTTTTAAGGGCCTTAAGGCCTGGCTTTTCACCCAGGCCTTTGGAGAGGACAACTGATGCCCCTTTCTTCCTTTGCTGGATTTCCAGTGGATTGTCTAAGTGCTGCACAAAACTACCTGCTCCAGAAGACCCAGATGGAAAGCAGTCTTGCAGATGGTGCATTTTGAGAGGTACCCCCCAAAAGCACATGAACTAATGTGCATGTCTGTTAGTGAGAGGAAGTATATGCTATTTCACAATTGAAATCTGGGCATAAAGAACAACAGCTTTTGCAGAGATAAATAGCATCTTGAGGTCCTCCTATCTTGAGGTCAGCCTTCGAATTATCAAGTCCTTTAAAAAATCTGAGCTAATTTTTTTTCAGGTACTTTTTCACCTAAGGATTATTTTTAAAAGATAAAATAAAATATTTAAGGTATGTTTGGGTTTCCTTGGAACATTAATAATTGCCTTTCACACTTTAATGAAAATGTCTGTATCATATCCTACTCAGATACCAGAAAAACAATTCATTTTACCCTTATTTGATCTTAGAGTATGCACACATATGTGTAGTCCTCAGTAAAAATTTCTGACCAAAGTTTAAAAATAGTATGGAAAATAAACTGATACATAATAAAATGACTTGAAAATGACTTGAGCCCTAATTTTAAATAATCTGATGTTTCTGTAATTGGGCATGCTGATACCTACTGAAACAGCAATTAACTGAAGCAATTTATTTAGGAAGAATTTATAACCTTTATGATTTGAGATGGGCTAAAAGTAATCTTGTTCCTATTCTTTCAATTCCATAAGAGTTGCAACTGTCATTTTATTAGACAAGGCACTAGCAATTTAAAAGCCTGACAGCAGTTGCAGAAAAAAGACCAAGAGAAGAGTAATTTTTAAAATCAGCTTTGAATGTTACGGTTAGAGTTACCCATGAATTGGGAGGGGGTCATTTTCACTCCTAAGAACAGAAGTTGTTGAAAACTAGATAACACAGCTGTAATTCCAGGTATAGGTCCATTGTGAGGAGAAAGTGGTAATGAGTGATGATAAGAAGGCAGAACTTCCTTACTATGATTTTGCATTTGAGGGAATGCGGGTACTGCCACTTTGGATAGACAAAGATAAGGCAAGAGAGAACCAATTTAAGTTGAATTTAAGTATTGGGATTACTAAAATGGGAATACAAAAGACAAATCAAGAAAAGGATTTGGACATGGAACAGCTGTGAGAAGAAATCCTGGAAGATGCCTCTTTACGGGATTTATAAAGTAGCCTTGTGAAAACTTTGAAGACTCCTCTTGAATGCCAAAGATTGATAAAAGATCAAATCCTGTGATGCCATTGGGATGATTTAAAGGTTAAGATTGTGAAGAGCAAAAAGTTGGACTATTTGATCAGGGATAAACTATTTGTTTGATATTTCAGTAACTCCTAATGGACTTTTGCTGAACCAGAACTGAAAAGATGATGATTTCTGGATTCTGTATAGATAAAAGCTAGGCTATGGGGATAAGAGTGTGATGAAGGTTGGAAGCCCCTTTTTATTATTGTCTTTGTTGCCTTTTTCTTTTCTTTTCTCTTCTATTTTTTCTTTTCCTTTTGTTTTTAATTTTTCTGCACCTTCTGAACTTTTTTTTTCTTCTAATTTTGTTTGTATTAGTTTTTATTGAAATTTTTAATAAACATAGTAAAAAAGTTAATTCGTATCCAGGTCCAGATGGATTATACACTAGCATACTGAAGGAACCTGAGATGATAGCAGAACTATTCTTGATTATCCTTGAAAAGTCCTAGAGAAGATTGGAGGAGAGTAATTGTCATCTCCATCTTCAATAAAAGGAAGATGAAACACCCAGGAAAGTATGGACATGTCAGCTTGATGTCTGTTGGGCAAGATCCTTGGACAGGCCATTAAATAGCATGTTGTGGACACTGGGATAGGCATGCTACAGTTAACAGGAACTGGCATGGGTTTATCACCAAAAAATAAAACTAACCTTTGATAGCATTACTAGCTTAGTAGATGAAGTGAATGCCTTAGACAAAGGGTACCTGAATTGACAGGTTCTAGATGAGATTCTCCCTAATAAAACAATAAAATATGAGCTAAATCATATTACTATTAGACCCCCAGTTGGCTTAATGACCACACCCAAAGAGTGCTTGTTAATGGTTTCATTCTGGCTTTGACGGAAGAATCGAGCAGAGTGCCACTGACCTCTGCAAAGATCCTATGCTGTTCAGCATGTTTATCAATATGTCGGATGAGGAAGCTGAGGGAATGCTTTTCAAGTATTTAGATGGCACAAAAGGTGGAAAGGGGTGGCTGATATTTTAGAAGCGAGACAGAAGGTTAAAGAATATCTAGACAGGTTTAAGCAGAGGATGGGAATGAATAGTATAGAATTTAACAGGAAGACATACACAGTTCTGTATCTGGGTAGGAAAAATGAAAGGCACAAGTATAGGATGGGGGAGACCTGGCTTATAACTAGTACATTTGAAAAGGATCTAGATGTCCTTGTCAACTGCATGTTTAGATGGCCAGCACAGTGATGGAACTATTAAAAAGGCAAATGCCATCTTGGGATCCATTAACAAAGAGTCCAGATCAAAGGAAACAATTATTCCACTCTACTTTGCTTTATCAGACACCACTTAGAATATTATGTCCAGATCTGGGTACCCTAGTTCAAAGAGGACAGTGACAAATTGGAGCAAGTCCAGAGGAGGGCTACCAAGTTGGTAAGATCTTGAAACCAAGCCTTTTGTGGAATGATTAAAAGGGAGGTGTGTTACAGAATAGCTGATTAGAGCAACTAATGTATGCCCTGTACAGTACGTACATACATAAACATTTGAAGGCTCGACACACAGATCTGAGAGTGGAAATATTCTCTTTTGCCCAGAGAACAGGATCAGAACCAGTGGATGAAAATTACAAGGAAGTAGATCAGATGTCAGAAAGAACCTGTTGGCTATACAAGCTGTTTGTTGGTGAAACTGGCTGCCCTGTGGAGTGGTGAGTTCTCCATCTGTGTCTGAATAATGGTTCCTGCATTGAGTAGAAATTGGACTATAGGGAGAGTAGAAAGTTCTAAGTCTTAGCAGCCCCTCCTATGTTTTTTTACCCACAAGTATAACTCTGTCAGGTATGTTGAACTGAAAGGGGTGTGTGCGTGATTTCCTCAAGGTCATCCAGTGAACTTCTGTGCCTGAGGGTGGACTGAGTCACTCTAGTTCAGCATCATAATCACCACACTATACTGACTCTCAATGATTGATTGATTGATTGGATGAGGTTGGTGGGGAATCCTTGTGATTGGTTTCAACTCAAGTTGATACCTTACACTGACAAGATGAGAAGCTGGTTGTTCCACAAAGTTTTGTTAATATTTCCATTTCAGGATTATCTTAAACCCAGTGTCATCTCCCTCCTATAAAATACAGTGATATCTGAGCCACAATAAAATCTGTCTCTCTGTTCTAGGTAAAAAGCCACAGACAAAGTAGAAAACCCAAGAAGACTGGTGGTTTGATCCCAAATTGTATACCGTATGGGGAATCAAGCAAAACTGCCTTCCAGCCATATTTTGTGGCCAACTAAATCCTTTTGTCTCCAGCTTCAGGCAGCGCAAACATGGACTTATGTCCAGACCCTGAAGGGGTGGGCTATGTTGTTTATCGGGCCACACATTTTCTAAGCCTGAACTAGCTTAGAAAGTCCACAGCATCGAGCACAAGATAAGAACTCTACAGTTCATTTCCATTCCATCACTAATTATACTATAGGATTTGCTAGCATTCAAACAATAAGTAAAATAGAAAAATGGTCTCAAACGTTCATTAAAAAACTTCTTACCTCAACCTGGAGGAAATGGGAATGAATTTATATCCTCATGGCTTTCACTATAAATCTCATCTCCTGTAATTAGTTTTCCTCAGCAAAATCTTCCCTGCCATTGCAATTAGATGTGCTTTTTAAAAAAGAAAATACCATTTTGGCTTGTCTGATATGTGAGTAGTGTTTAAGCTATTCAACCTCACTGTGAGAGATAAACTCTTTTTTGGTAGAGTTTTAGAGGATTACCCAATGTTGGTCCAGGAGGCTGACTCTCGCTCCTCAAACCCTCTTCAACCACAATACACAATGTACAGAACACAAGAACCCCCCTACCTCTCCAATAAATATCCCACCTTTCCTATTTGCCTTAATTATTTAGCAAACTAAATTCCTCCTTGATTTCATTCAGCCAAGATTAAATGTTAAAAAGTCAAAAGCTATATGGGAAATGCAAATCACGTCCACAGAAATCTTGAAGCAGTGAGCAGAGGAAGATCAGGCAGAGATTCATCCTATATGTCACTAGCAACCACAGGAAAGCTCTGGAGATACAACCTCAAAAGCATCAATATTTTACCCTTTTTAAGCTGTCGACCAATGACCAGTAGGGACATGAGGAGCTGACATAGCTAGCAAAACACTCCCTCTTCTATCTGTTCTTTGCTGATTGGAAGACTGATATCTTTAGGGTCCTCCTTCCTACCTGCTTTTTAAAGGAGGTCTTGTGTCATCTGATGTCCTTCTCATTTTGTCTCACACCCTTTAATTTCCCTAATCCCTTTACATTAACATCTTTTCTCTAAGTACTCTTAATGCTTTGATTACACATAAACACATTCTGCTAAATATGAAAACTGGAGGGTTCCAACATGGGTTTCCTTCAACTCATAGGCACCTGCTACTAACTATATTGATAAAAAACAGCAATATACATCTCAATGTCATGCCACAAATCCTGGCCTTTTGTACTTGCATCCTGACCTCACATAAGAGTACATACCCAAATATATGTTTGCATCATGAAGTCATGACATGTGTTTCATCACTTCCTCCCCTGTGGATTCCTAAGTCTTAACTCTTGCTCTACAAAAACTTCAGGCACATAGATGCCTGTATTTGTAAAAGACTTGTGGTAAACAATTACAGGTAGTCCTTGTTTAGCAACCTCACTTGGTTCTGGTGACTCAGTCATTTAGTAAAGCAGTTGCTAAGTGAAAATCATGTGGCTGCGACTGTGCTTACGATTTTACTTCAGCTTTCTTTGCTTCTTGGTTCTTCCTTCAGCTGAACTGGGGTTCTTTCTCTTTCTCTTTGAGGACACCTTGGTGAATAAGCAAGTGAAAATAAGAGCAGGTTATATATGTCTTGCCGTTAATCTGTGTGCTTAATTTAGAATTTGCGGGATGGATATCAAAGAACAAGAACACTAAGGGAGATGTCAGGACAGTAATAAATCTTGAAAAAGGTTTAAGAAATTGTCCTGAATAAACTTACAGTGTCAGAAGGATATGACTCCAAACACCCGGGTGAGCTTAAATGGCAAGGAAGGTTTCCAGAACTCAACTCATGAAGAAGCTGGGTAAAGGGCAAATCTTATAGCTCATAAGTAATGGAACAAACCAACATCATGGAAAACATAAGGATCACCTTTAATACTTGGATGAAAATCCTTTGCAGTCAATGACTGCCTGAAGTCTGGAACCCATGGACATGACCAAATGCTGAGTTTCCTCCCTCAAGATGCTTTGCAGGCTTTTACTGCAGCTGCCTTCAGCTGCTGCTTGTTTGTGGGTCTTTCTGC
This sequence comes from Python bivittatus, assembly GCF_059951505.1. NCBI lineage: Eukaryota > Metazoa > Chordata > Lepidosauria > Squamata > Pythonidae > Python > Python bivittatus. The sequence goes on along the minus strand of NW_028277044.1, from coordinate 3,021,382 downwards.
CTTAAATCTTGTCTTCAGTAAGTGGAAAGCATGCTCTATTGGGTTGAGATCAGGTGACTGACTTGGCCATTGAAGAACATCCCACTTCTTTGCCTTGAGAAACTCTTGGGTAGTTTTTGCTGTATGTTTTGGGTCATCTCCATCTGCAATATGAAGTGGCGTCTTATCAGGTTGGCAGCATTTGGCTGAATCTGAGCAGGAAGTATAGCCGTATACACTTCAGAATTCATCCTGCTGCTTTTATCAGTAGCTAGGTCATCAATCAACACCAGTGACCTGGTTCCATTGGCAGCCATGCATGCCCATGTCATAACACTGCCTCCACCAGGTTTGACAGATGATGTGGTATGAGCTGTTCCTTTCCTTCTCCATACTTTTCTCTTCCCATCATTCTGGTGCAAGTTAATCTTGGTTTCATCAGTCCAAAGAATCTTATTCCAGAACTGGCCAAGCTTTCTTAGGTGTTTGCTGGCAAAGTCTAATCTGGCCTTTCTGCTCTTGAGCATTACCAGTGGTTTGCACCTTGTTGTGAAGCCTCTGTATTTACATTCATAAAGCTGTTTCTTGACTGTAGATGTTGACAATGACATGCCTACCTCCTCAAGAGTGTTCTTGACCTGGCTAGATGTTGTGAAAGGGTTCCTCTTCACCATAAGCAGAATTCTGTGGTCATCCACTGTAGTTGTCTTCTGTGGTCTTCCAGGCCTTTTGCTGTTGCTGAGCTTGCCAGTTAATTCCTTCTTTTTCAGGATGTTCCAAACTGTTGTATTGGCCATTCCCAGTGTTTTTGCTATCTCTCTGATGGGTTTATTTTGTTTTCTCAGCCTAATGATGGCCTTCTTCAGTCACATGGACACCTCTTTGGAACTCATGTTCAGAGTTCCAGTGAACAGCTACCAAATGCACTCAGAACCACCTCCAGGCCTTTTATCTGCTTGATTGGTCATGGGGTACCCAGAAAACAGGCCACACCTGGCTATAGAGCTGCTTGTTAGCCATTTGTTCCATTACTTATGAGCCACCAATGGTGGTGGGTGGGGGATGTATGCCACTGGCTGTATTTCCTGAATGGTTGGTGCCCCACTTTTGTCAAACCCCTTGAATTACAGCTGGAAGTCCTGACTTCGCTCCCATCTGGGTGTGTTTCCTTTCTACTTCAATGTGGTGGTGTACAGAGGCCAAATGCCCAAACAGTTATCCTTGTTCCAATATTTCTGGTTCTGATTGTAGATAGATACAGATAGAAGTGATAGAGTAAATTCATTCTTGTTATTCATCTTTATTTCTCTTCCTGCTTTTGCCTGCCTATTGTCCCATCTTGCCAGTTAAATGTTTTGATGTTTGCTGATGCTTAATAAATAAACACCAAGTTATATTTTTACTGATTATGCCAAATGGTGTGTGTGCTTGCTCTGATTTAGTTATAGGAATTGATTGCGAGTATGCTGGATCCAAATTAAAGTAGAAATTATCCACAGTAATTTTCCAACAATTTCCATGTCACAGTAGGGTCAGTGTGATATGGAACCACAGCAACACATTTCTTAATGTTCAGAACTGTTTATTCTTTAAATTGCCCTGAGAGTCTCATTTAAACAGCATTATCTTAATTTATTTAAAATACCTCCAATGTGTATATTGTGAGTTCCATATCACACCCAAAGTGGTCCTTTGTCTGCTTTCCCTAACAGAAACCCTCAATTCTCTACTTATGTTCTTGTACCAGATGTTTTATTGTTATTTCTCTGTGATTTTACCTTGTAAACCAGCCAGAGTCATTGGGAGTAAGGCAGTGTACAAATTCAATAAATAAATAAATGCTCCTCTTATTTACCAATTAAGTTTAAATTTATCTAGTGACATGGAAACCTGAAAATATTTGTCAAGTAAAGTATCCGCTAGCCTATTCTGGCCTTTTAAAGTAAGTTGTCTGTAGTAAATGTCTGTAGTAAATTTAAAGTAAATTTCTGGTAGTTGCTGCTGCTGATGGTCTGACATATCATTACTCATTATTTCAAGATCGGTGGGTTTGTTCCTAAGAATCTGTGTGTATTCACACAGCTTGGCCATCCTAAAGATAAGAGATCCAAAGTTAAATTACTGGTTCATATAAAACCCAAATATATATAGGAGAATATAGTATTTTAAAAAACATAAATGTTCATAGATGGAAGAGAAGATGAGCATAGTTGTTCATAAGCTAGAGAATCTTACTCTGTGCAGAAAAATGGTATAATGATATTGAGCAAGTCTATGTCTGCAATTCTTAACTCATTTAATTTGGGAGGAAGTTGTACTGAAAAAAAGTAGTATTTATAAAAATTATGAATTTATAGGATCAATCACTAACTTACTCACCTTGCTCAATCAGATTTTATTCCAAAATGCATTGGCCTGAAGACATTATTTCTAATAAGATAAAGATTTTCTTTATAAGCTCCTGTCAGTAATGAACAAGAATAGACTGGGGAGAATGTCATAAGAATTGTTCAGTATGCAGGCACATGGCTCTTATTTGTATCAGTTGCCCAGGGAGTTGGAGACTGAATTTAGAGGGCTTCGGGGGGGGGGGGGTGTCTTGGCTTCTGTACATTCTAACCTTTATATTTTCCTGGAATCTCAGATAAGAATAATTGGTAGCCAAGTCAAAGCTGAAAACTGGGTCTTACAGATAGGAATTAAATGTATACAGCTAGAAATATAAAGACTTTCTAGCAGTTAGCATGTGAATAAGCCAGTCTCCCTGAAATTACTATAAAAAGGCAGGTATCACTGAACCATAGTTCTGATCATCCCTACACAACATCACCAATAGTCAGTGATGATGGTAGTTGTGATCTAGCAATATCAAGGCCTTTTAAGTCAGGTACACCACTTCTGAAAAAAAAAAAAAAAAAGACCTCATATTTTGGTAATATGATATGAAATATGTGATAATATTAATCCATTAAGTTTTATATATTATTTAGAGAGAAAGATTTCACAACTTCTTTTTCAGCAAGCAGGAGTCTGAGGCAGAGTTTTAGAATTTTAGCCCTACCTCAGTGTTTCTAATCAAACAGTAGGGTATGTCAGCTTGCACACACTAAAATGCTGCCATCTCAGGTTATCTTTCTCTTTTCCTTAGCCAATGGGATGACTTAGACAAGATGGCTTGTGTCCCCTGCATAAAGCAGCTGGAAAGGATGGTGGGCAAGAAATCCTGTCCCACATGTCAGCCCCTTGATCCACTTTGGCTACAATGCTAGCCAGGTTAAGTTGGTCCTCAACTGGTGGATTCTCCTGCTTCCTTTTCCTTCCTGTCAAATGCTTTCCTTTCTGAAACTATGTCTTTTGAGGACTGATTTTAAACAAAGCAAAATGGCTTTACAGTCCTTCCTGTCACTTGGGATGGAAAGGGAAAGTAAAGAAAGAAATGGCCAGCATTTCACCTTTCCTCTGTTGAACCTGAGAAAGGAAGGAAGGAAGGAAGGAAGGAAGGAAGGAAGGAAGGAAGGAAGGAAGGAAGGAAGGAAGGAAGGGTATGGAGGTATGGGTAAGGAGAACTGGAACTGGGGTATGTGTGTGTGGGGGGATTGCCCACCACTGTATATCAGCCAACTGGAATAGAGGTATTTGTGTATAAATATATGAACCACAGCAGGCAAACCAGACTACTCTGCTTGCCCCAGCAGAAGGAGAAAATGCTACTTTTGATGCTGAACAAGGAAACCTGGGTGTGGGTCTTCTTCTCAGCTGGCTAGGAGCAGACTAGAGATGACATCATCCATCCCTGCTCTCCTAAAGGGGAGGTGGCCATCTTCATGCCAAGGAAAGACCAAAGTACAGATGAGGTTTAGAGTCAAGTTATGGATTTAGACAGCACTCCTGGCTAGAGCCACCTATTCACCATTTTTACTTTTTAGGAAGGTCTAAAGGACCTAAGTGAGTTCTAAAGGCATTCTTGGCAGGAAAGTAAGATGCTGGAGCTCAGAGTTTTGCTTTTCACTGTGCTATCATGACAGTTACCAAAATATCCATGCTGAGGACTCAAGACATAGATCAATCTGAAGATATGAGGGTTGACAAGTTGATCACAACTCATATGAGCAACTAGTCTGGAGGCTGCCAAAGAATCTTCCTTGTTCAGAATGCCAATCTCTGAGCACAGTATGGGCAATGAAGACTTTGAAAACAAAAGAGAAGATAATCCCAATGTCAATTAAGAAGCGACAAGGCAGTATAGTCTCAATATAGTTCCCATCTAATCACACATAGTTGCTGGTTATATCCTTGCTTTTCAATCTAACTGATATTCTGGTGTCAGGTCTGGGTTCCCACAACAGAGTAAATGTGGTTTACAAATATCACATTAAGCCAAAACCAAACAAACCACACTGCAGCTTAGTGTGATGTTTGAACTAGAACGAATTAAGATGCTTTTAAATCACTTTTGCCTCCAAATTATTAGCCCTAAGAATAAAGGGAGATTTCATTGCTATCTGATTCTTTTAAAAGATATTATTGCCAAGAAAGAAACATGGGGCCAGTAGAGTTAAGTTTGCTTCCAAACATCTCCTTAAATTTTGACATAGAATTATATAGATTGCATTTGAAGGTCTTTCAAATATCTGAAGGAATACTTCTTAATACTGTCTTAAGATCAGCAGTGGAGGAAAAAGAACCTTTCTATTTTGGTACAGTAGTTATTTTCCACAGAAATATGATTGCCATACTTTTGCCATACTTTTAGCTCCAATTAAACTTTCCTGCTTACCCAGGCATTTTAAATGGACCAATCTGTCGTGTGTGTGTGTGTGTGTGTGTGTGTGTGTGTGTGTGTGTGTTTCTCCCTTCCTTTTAACATTATATTCTGACTGTATTTTGAATTTGTGATATAATTCAGCACACCGATTATCTTTTGATGAGCAGTATCAGTGCTTAATTAAATAAGTGCATCCAACATCAACACAGAACAAACCTGATCTAGAGCCAGCTGAAATAAGGGATATAATCCCAGAGGCAAAACAGCAGGTAAACCAGTCATTACTCAGATTATCTGCATGTGGATGGCTCAGCCTGTTTCTCTAAATTATAGGATAGGTTGTTGATATGTTGATATATGGATAGTAATGAAGGACCCTTTCTGCTGGAAGAAGCAGGATTCTTTTTTTAGAAACTAATGTTCTAGGTTCTTCTTTGTGCATATGCAGCTCAAAGAGTAGCATGGGAATAATATCAAGAACAATAAGAACATAGTAGTGTAGGACAAAACTTCTACTGAGTCTTGGTCCATCCAATCTTATTTGGTCAACATGGACTGAAAGCAATTCTCCAGGCCTTCTGCATGTCCTCTGCTATTGTCCCACCTGAATGAATGCTGGGTATCAGTGAGAAATGAAATTAAATGTGCTAGCAAGCACTTACACAGGTAGGCTACTAAACACTTATAGGCAAATAATGGTAAGGCCCCTTGTTTCTGCAAGTAAAGGAGAAACACATTTATTATTTATCAGAAATCTTATTGGAGCTGTATTTGGCAGTACCTGTGACAGAGGAATGGTTGGTGAAGATGACAGAACTCGCTGAAATGGCCAAAGTGACTTGTTTGATTAGAGAAAAGATAACATTTGTGTTTATTGGTAACTGGAAATCCCTTATGACCTTTTTGGGTAAAAAAAAGAATGTATGATTTATGGTTTTGATGCTTGGATAGGACAGATTATAGAAAGAAGAGAGTCGCGATGTAACTTTAGAGAAAGGTCAATTTATAATTCTACTTATAACTGCTGTAGAGAAGATAGGAAGCCAGTTCTTTATATCCTTTTTCTTTGTTTTCTATTTTTCTGCTACTCTTTTTCTTTTTGCACTTTTAGTTTTTTATTTCATTTTTTTTCCTTTTCCTTTTTTCCTTTTTCACTCTATTTTAGTTTGCATTAGTCTTATTCTTGTGTTTAAAATTTTCAATAAAATTATATATCTATAAAAGAAAGTAATCTTATCAGAGCTGCAATACAGTGCTCTGAATGCTGGAAACAAGTAATTTATTCTTCAGGAAAAAAATAAGCTCATCATTTCAGAGGAGTTGAGATGACATATTTTATTAGGATTGTTTGCTGAAAGGCCTTGACTGACAACATACATCACGTTTGGTCATTGCAATTACAGTGTGTGTTTTTTTCTTTTAGTTATTTAAAGGCATGCTATCCATAAAAACGGTAATGCATTTGGCAACACAGAGATAGAAACCAATATTAAGTTGTAATTGAAAAAGATGTGTTGCTTGGAAACTGCAGAAGTTGCAGCTTTGTTTCAGCTGAGGAGTAAAATAAAATAGTAATTAAAATAGTTAAAAGCAAAAAGTGCTTCCTGATGCAATTGAGGATAACATTCAGAAACAGTCACACAGAACAGTGCACTTTATATTTCAGTAGCATAAATGGTTCAATAAACTGCTCAGCCAATATCAAAACTTATTCTCAGATTACCATCACTGGACAATTCAGATGGATGAGTTCAGAAAAGAATGTTTGGGTTAACGAGAACTTTTTTTTTTCATTTACCTGTTTATTTTTAAAAGATTGAATGTAATTGTAAGTAATGTTCCTTAGGGGGATTTAGTTTTTAGCAGAATGAGTTGGAATAGCCATTAGGTGACAGCTGGAATTTCTTAATTATCTATTTAACTGGTCTTCCTCTGATGGGGTCAGAGCAACTAAGCAGAGATTTGGCAACTAAACTGCATCATTACATGAGCTGAGTTTCAGGTGCTGGAATTAAACTACTAAAGCATAAACAGCTTTCCATATGTTGGGTGACATCTCAGCTAATACCAGACTCCCAGGAAGCGTTATCAATTGTAAAGAATGCGAGATTTTTTTTAAAAGGTATGTTTTTATTTTGTGAGAAAAATGAACAAAAAAAAAAAAGAGGAAAGGATACTTCAACTCTTCATATACAGTTACATTATTAATAATGAATTCAATTTACTTACAATAAGAAACAGAAGGACACATTAACATATAAACTAATATATAGAAAAGAGAGATGAGTCCTTCAGACTCTGATAGAAAATGGATGTCTTGAAAACCTTATAATATTTTATTTTACTATTTTATTTTATTTTTGCAGTAATAATAAAATCACAGAAGATCCATTTCCACTACCTTCCTGTCTGATGCCAGAAAACTCAGCTGGGATAAACTACCAACATCTAATAGCTTCAGATCTCATCTCCACACTAGAGAACTGTAGGCTGGTGTTCAGATGCAACATGCCATAGGTAAATGTTAGGGCTGTGCAGAATCCGCCTGACCTGCTTTCAGGGCTAGATCAGAAGTGCCCTGTTCATCCTGGTTGCCCAAACTGTTCCCATTTCTAGAGTTCTGACTCTGTTCATGATGAAATGTTAAAAATATTTAATGTATTCATTGTCTTCGCTATTTTATATCACAACTTCCCTCTAGGAGCAAAAGGCTATTTACATAGCACTCCATTCTCCAGATTTTCCCTTACAGTCTCCTATGAGGTAGATAGGCTGGTCATTGTATCGAGGGAGGGAGGGAGGGAGAGGGAGAGAGAGAGAGAGAGAGAGAGAGAGAGAGATGATAGATCCAGAGCTTTCTGCTTCAGCAAATTGAGTTAATTTATTGTGAAGGGACCGAGTAAATACATCAAAGGATTCTTTCAGTGAGTCCACTTTCACTTTTACTTCTGTTTGATAATCAAAAACATGGTACAGCCTGTGCCGTCAGTAAGCTTTGCCTAGACACAAGTTCTGCAGTCTCATTTTTAGAACTCTCTTCCTGACAGCTTTTTTGTAGTAAATGCTGCAACCGAGCATGCAGCTGCTTCAGAAGAGGAAACTGTTATGTCTAAGATGCCCAGGGAATTTGGTTCCCCACTGTTGTAAGTGGGCTGGTCCATTACACTTTCAACTTGTAAGTCCCAATTCAACACCTTGTATCTATCTGGAGTATACCCAGTACTTGGTTTATTGATAATACTAACTTTGGTATTGTCATTACTTACATTTTTGTATTCAGACATCATCTTTTTGAACTCCATGAGGTCATCTATTTTTTGTTGCTTGGATGGTTTGAATAATATTTCCATGCCAGAATTCAGTCTTTGTCATTTCTTCCTCTTTCCCATGCTGTAATCTCCCCTTAACGATATTGTATAAACAGTTCTCACCCAGTGTGTTTTGAAATTAATTGTATACAGTTGCGCACAGGGGCCAATAGTTAAAAAGGGGATTAGTCTGATAATATAGAGTAGAAATAAACATTTGCCAGAGCACTCTGATAGCTAAATGCTTTCACTTTGCCATCTTGGGTCCCACCTAAGACTGTTGATATTCTTTTCTCAAAATCATGATCCTATTTTAGCCATCCCCTCAGGCAATAGCTACTTTGGTGTCTCCAGAGACAGACCACAATACTACTTTTGCATGACCATGATAGGCATCAGGTATTTATTTGTGTGTGTGTGTGTGTGTGTGTGTGTGTGTGTTTGTCTCTGGAACATATCAACTATTTTCTGAGATCACTTCTGAAGATCAAATTGTTCTGCAGAAATCTACATAAACATAAACCTGTTTGCACATCACTTTGCCTAAATTGTCTCCCCTTTGCCTGAATTTGGTCAGTCACCCCAGAAACTCCAATATACTAGTCAGCATATTCTTGTTGTCACAGTCCAGCAATTGATTTAGCTATATATCATTACATTTATTTACATTATATTTATATGCCAACTTTTTTGTTTGTGTTCAGTAAAAGTCCCTAGACACAATATATACAAACCAACAAGCAGCAGCCTACAAGATGTACAATTTGGGCATGTGTAATTTCATATTGCTGTCATATGGAGACCAGCAGAATTTATAGCAGATCTTCTGGTGTGTTTCTGAATCATTAATAGTATTAACAACAGGATTCCATCTTTTGGTCACATTCAAATCCAGGTAAAGACTGAGATAATGCTTATATTCTTATAATACATTCCTATAATTTGCTCTGCCAGGGATTTTGTCATTGTGTTTAAATAGTAGTCCACAGTTGTATCTTCTTCTAATAGGTACACATTAACAAACTGAAACTTTATCCGGGTCCTTTATACCTTATGCAGCCAAACATTTCCTTGCATAGTCCTGCCAGTTTTGAGCAACTCACTTGGAATTAAAAAATAAAAATCAGAAAAGGGGAATCATTTTCATGCAGACTTTTTCATGTGCACGCACAAAAACACCTCATCCCACCCTCTCAGTAGTTATTCAGCACTTCATGATCTGGTCCATCATATGCTAAATGACTGAAAAAAGATCTGAGTGTCCTTTTAAATTTTTTTTTATTATTATTATTTCATGTTCAGTAGCTGAAAACAGAGGGTGTTCAGAAATCCCTGATGCGACTGAAAGATGCTAGCAGCGGTCTTTACATCTGCCACCATTGTCGAAAACTCAGCTGACAGATCTCTTGAATTTGCCTTCAAGATAGAAACAGTGAAAATCTCATCTAGGCATCTTAAAAGTATTCTTCTGCTTTAGCTTCCTTGCCTTTTATGTCATTTTTATGCTAACGCAACTCAGTAGATCAAGTGTTTGATCTGGCAGTGAAGTATCAGAACAGATAGATAGACAATTTGACCAGAAACAAAGAAACAAAGAAGTCAGCATATGCTAATGATCTGTATGCAAAACACAATTATCATAAACCTTATTTGAATGATGAATTTTATAATGGATCTAATTTTTCCTTTGATCCTGAGCTGATGACAGGTGCATCAGGGAAGATATTGTCTAGATCACATCTTGTACAGTTTGACAGGTTTATGTCTACTTTAAAAAGCTGAAAAGCAATAATAGAGGGATCTCATTTCTTAAAGCAATTAAGCTTAACATATCAACAGTTTACTTAACCATAAGTGGCCTCATTAATCATCAAATAGTTCACTTCTGGCTGATTAGATCAGGATTCACATACACAGAGAATCACAGAGGGGTTATCATGGGCTAGCTGTACCCATCACTGAAACCATGTGTCACTTCCAATGTCAAGTTGTGTGCATTTGTGAGAAAGGGTTCTTCAAGCATAGACATGTGCAAAATCCCTCAAAGAAGGAGTCAGATTTGGAATCATTCCTGTTTGAAGATGGAAGCTCTATGTACATACTGTACATTTGTGCATTCAAATAATATTTGTTTTTACAAATGCTTACTGTATCTCCCTAGGTAAAGACATCAACCAATTGGATCAAGGAAAGAAGAGACGCAGAGTTAAGACACAGAGTAGGATAAAGAAATTGCTAGATAAGAAGTCCCCAAATTCAAAGATACTTATAATTGTTAGAACTAATATAAAAGACTCAGTGGCTGTAAGACTGTGTTTCAGAATGGCTTGGAGCAAAGAGTACATTCGTCCTGAGCAACGAGAAGAACATACTGGGAAGCTCCGAGTTACTAGATCCATTCCACAAAATGCAAGCTCTTCCAGATAAAAGAGGGAACAGTAAAAATTATCTGATGCTTCTCTGAACCTCTTCACCTATCAGGTGTGTTAATGCTTCAGACTGAACCATTTTTCTCACCTTGGGCCTAGAATCATGAATTTACCGAATCATGAATTTACCGGCAAGGCAGAAACCTGCAAGCAAACAGACATTATCAGCTATAGGTCCTTTCTGGGGAATTCCACTTAAGAATGCAATTAATGCAATCATTGGAAAAGGAAAATAAAGGATTCCATTATTCTACAGGTCCTTGCTTTTTCAATAAACAGTGGGAGCTTAATAGCTAATGTGTTCGGGTTTTAAGAAAAACATATTAAGGACACAAGCTACCATAGAATCCAGTGATTTCAGAACCTCAATATACCATTGTGAAAAGAACAGCTGATCCTGTATTTTTTGTTCTTTATTTGTGTAATCTGTCAGGTTCAGCCGGCACTGCACGCCTAGGAACTTGCCCAGCCGCGCTTTAGTCAATTTCGCGCTTTAGTCAATTTCACCGCTCGAGCGCCAGCGCAGAAAGAGGAAATGCGAAACCGCAAGCTAATGAATGGGCCCCCTGGCGCCACTTCACTAATCTGGAGCGGATGCGTTGTGTTAACGCCAGAGGGCCGCGGGCGCTATAGACAAAGGAGAGAGCCGCGGAGGAAGAGGAAGAGATCAGCGTGAGGGGATGCTCCCGGCTGGGCGCGCGACAGAAGCCCCAACGAAGGCAACGACCACGCCACAGGCAACAACAATCAAAGAAACAAGAGAACTGGGCTGAACCTGCCATTCCAGTAGAAGGGGGGGATTACAGGGGGCAATCTGCAATCTAATTCGTAATATGTAACCTAGCAACGGGGCCCGCGGGGGGATTGAGACAACTATAAAGGAGTAAAGTAAATGTACCAAGCCAGTCCTGGCTTTGCTTGTGACTGCTACGTTATGCATGAGTAAACCTCTTTTGTGAACCACACGTGTCACGGGAGTTTCTCTGTCGAACAGGGCAAACCTTACATAATCAGCAATGTTCACTTCTGCAATTTAGATTTCAGTAATGGAGGAGTGTGTTCTAATCCCGAAATTAAAATACAAGATTTCAGTTCTGCAGTGTTCCTGGTTGAATATAATAACATATATAATGCATTCTTTATATCTTCATATATTAAAGATATATACTCTCTATTAATTCTACTATGAGAGAAAAAACACTGCAATTTATAAACAGACCATATACTTTGAATTCAAAAAATCCCAGATTCAATTCCCAGCATATCTAGGACAGAACTGGCTTCTGTTTGAAAATCTGGAGAGCCACATCCATTCTTATTCAGTGATATTCAACTTTCTGTGATCCTATGGTTTCAGGTTAATAGAACACTCTGTGGTATACAGCTTACTTTTTCATTCTATGACAATTCTGCCTCCATGGAAGCTGGAATAAATTAACTCTGACTCTTTAAGTAAAACACATCTTACAGAATTAGATTTTTTTTTTCCATGTTTGTTTGTTTTAATTTTAAGATCAGACACAGCTATGTCTGAATCCCAATTTTATTAGAGCCACTGTGAGGTTAAACCAATTTTTAAAGAAAAGGAGTCCATTATAGCAAATGTGCAATTTTAGAAGGTAAAATAGAATAGGTTATTCTACAAATGCCTGCAGCAGGTAAAAGAGGAGCAAATGAAGAAATGTATAATGGGGTTGATAAATCTGCATGAGAACTGGGGTATTACAGTGTTTCATTGCTGTTCCTATTTTTATCTGCATGTGAAAGAATGAATATAAAATTCCATTCTAATAATCTTGGCTTTTCATTTTTAAGAAGAACATGAACCTCAAGGGCATGTATTTAAACTTACATTAATCTGAATGCCAATAGATGGCTTGCATTCATTTGTATTGAAGACATGTTTTACTCTAGTTGTGTGCAGCATTTAGATAAGCATTAGCTCTCTAACTACCCAGCATAAGTGTCATATACCTTACTAAATAGGCCTTTTCAATGTATTCTCTAGATGGGGCATGTGGCAACAAACATGTGGTTTGCACCACTATCAGCAAGGAGTTCAAAATATACTCTTTCCTATGGAACATGTTGTCCTAGGAAAGAATTGTGTGAGGCATATGTTTTGAACTATAGGTTTCATATATTTGGAAATCTCTGCACTTATTTTACAAAATGAGCTGACAGCATGAGCTAAGATTCTAAGTAGTCAGTGATAATTTTCTGTTTTGATGTCCTCCTTTTTCAGACCAGAGATGCAGAGAAATTAAAGAGCAGCTGGTCATAATGAAAAACATTCATCTCTCATGCACCTAATCATAATATTTTCAAATATAAAGAACATCTCTTCATCACTGGGTTTTTGTTCTTAATGGCAGAATTTTTCAATGTTGCAAAAAACCCTGAGGGTTTGGGGAGATTATCTAGAGCAGGATTTCTCAACCGGGATTCCATGGAACACTAGGGTTCCGTGAGAGGTCATTACGGGCTCTCTGGGAGAACATAATTTATTTTAAAAAGGCAGAGACTGAAGAAAAACCCTCCAACCTCCAACACTGGATTGGCCCACTGGAGTGCGCATGGACCCCGGGCAAGGAGGGAGATTGCACACACACATGCAAGCAGGGAGGTGGGGAATGAGCTGGGGCTCTCCTTGCTGTTGTGCACCTGCCTTTCTGCAGGTGCAGCTGTCCAGGGGGCCCTGTCTCAGGGCAGGCTCAGGAGATCCAGGGTAGAGCTGGCCCGGGCACCAGCAGCAGTGGGAGCCACCCACAAAGTTGGGTGGGAAGGACGGGGGTAAGGAAAAAGGTGGTGGTGGTGGTGGTGGTGGTGGTGAAAGTTTTGGCATCAAGGTGCCAAGATTTCAGGAGAGGAGTCCAAATATTAAGGGGAGGAGTGTTGGAGGTTGCAAGGTGTCAGCCCTCCTCTCGTTTTGCAAAGGGGTCCTTGGGGGAGGAGGTGGGAAAGTGGGATGGGAAAGGAGAAGCTGGATGTGGGGAACAAGGTGCTGGTGGTTCAGGGAGAGGGGAGGAGGCCGGCCAGCCCAACTCAGCGTGCAGGCGTCATCTGTGTCCCTGAAATATATTTTGCAGTTATCATTCATGGTAGTTCGATATATCACTCAAAAACTGTGCACGCCCTTAAAAGTAGCCCAAAATAACCCAAAAAAATACAACCCACAAAGACCAAAAATTTCTCACAACTGATCTCCAAAACACAAATCTGGCCCAGAATTGAGTGCTTGTGCAGTAAAAAACAAGCACAGGTTTCACATTAAAGAAGTAAGTTTCATTTTTCATTTTTAGTTTAAGAACACTGTTACTACATATATACAGGCCTACACATGAAATGAATATAATAATTTTGTAACTTCTGGCCTGTATTTGAGCAGGAGTTCCCCAAGGCCTGAAAAATATTTCAAGGGTTCCTCTGGGGTCAAAAGGTTGAGAAAGGCTGATCTAGGGTGCTTCAGTAGGAACATTTAAAATTCTGAAATGAACATCTCTGACAAAAGTGCAGAGTATTTTCTGGGACACATAAAAACTTGATTGAGCCACATATTAGACATTCATTGACAGAACATAGTATGAGTGTAGTTAAGAAACAAAAAGCATTATTTTCACTGAGAACGCACATATAAAAATGGAGATTTTATGGGACATGATAGGCTGGGTAGGACCATCAGGATTTAAGACATGCTTAATGACAGTTAAGCATTTTTAAAAAATCATGATAAAAATCACAACTATGTTGTGTAAAGAGTCTATGATAATCTATTAGTGACATTACTTTTCAATCACAAGACTGCTGAAATAATATGAAGAAGTTCAATTACACTGAGGGTTCCCATGGAGCACTTTGACTTTGAAAACCCCACTTCCTGTTTCAATAAGTATTTTTGTAGCCTTTGCCTTTCCTGTTAGAAAAAAATGTTAATTAAAATGACTCACTGAGATCAAAATGTGCATTTGAATTCTCCTACTAAAACTCAATTTACTTTACCATATTGTGGGGGAAAAGTGTAAGGAAATGCCAAGACAAGAACGTCAGACTGTGACTCCCACCTTAGTGATGTGGGGGAAGTCACATATGAGCGTATCACATGAATTGTAGTTAATGTCTGATTTTGTTTGTTTTGTTTATTCAGATTGAAGGTAGCCAACATGGTTTATCCTCACAACCCAATAAGGAAGGTTAGGGTAAGAAAATTACTCACCTTCCAGGATTTTAATATAATTCCAATCCTAATCTAACACTTTTGCACCAGATTGGCTACGATGATCTAGTTAAATGATCACTAAATGCCAGCTGCAGAGGAACAAGAGGGGGATATCCAGCTGCTGCTCCTGAGGACCCCAGAGGCATCTGACTGGTCACTAAAAAAATCAGTGCAGTGACCCTACTTAATATTCCTTCCTCCTCCTATTTTTCCCACAACAACCACCCTTTGAGGTAGGCTGGGCCCAAAGTCACCCAGCTGGCTTTGTGCCTAAGGGAGGACTAGAACTCACAGTCTCCCAGTGTCTAGGCCAGCACCTTCACCACTAGACCAAAGTGGCTCTTTACATGTTTGTTGTAGGAATAAAATACATGAGATCCCTCTGTAGTTTGCATGAGCTCCTGGAGGAAGAGTAGGCTTTTTGATCTAAGAACATTAACAATAATTTTCCTTCAAGTAATTTGAAAAAAGTAGGCTATGGAGTTTCACAGCTTGGCATTCTTTTTCCACAGACTCTCAGTTTTTAACTGGTTGATGTAGCAGAACAACTTCATTTTTTTAATATTCATGGATTAAGTAGTATTTTGAGACTCAGCCTTCATACGGTTCATTAGTGGTATAGATTCAGAGCCTTGGCCTATCCCAGAACAAAGGACATCCTGTAGATTCTAGCACAAAATAGAGCCAAAGTCCTAGAAAGTACATTTAAGGACTTAATCAATTATTATGTAATAATACTTTTCAACTTTTGAGATTTTACAAAAGCAATTTACAGAGAAAGCTGAATGGTAGTACATACAGTTAAAACACTTCTTATGGACTTCGGGCCTCCCTCAAGGCTTCTGAAACTCCTGAGGCATTATTATTATAAAAAAATAAATAAAAACTTTTTTGAAACCAAACCAACAATTTATTATTTCCATTAAAAATAAATAAATAAAAATAATTTGGACAATATACAATACATTACAAATAGAGAACTGTCCTGTTCTGTATTGCTCAATAGTTTCAGGTTTGAAGGAGTGTTAGACATCATTCTTGGGATTTAAACACATGGTTGGTTCAGCAAAATAAGGCTCACATCCTTTATATGCTGGAGATGCAACATACAGGAGCTCCATAGAGGTCTCCTGCCTTCAGCCTCAGATTTTTCATCTTCTTGGACTCTCCTTCCCCTTTTTTAGTAATGCTTTTAATTGATATTTTATGTATGCATATATATTTATGTTTTTAATGTTTGTTGTGAGTCGCCCAGAGTACCCCCATTGGGGGGGAGACAGGTGGGTAAGAAATTTAATAAATAAATAAATAAATAAATAAATAAATAAGAAGGCACTTTGGTAATATGTTTTGGGCATGTACATTTGTAATTCCTTATTGGTTAGACATTGTTACTATGGTGAACCAAGTTCTCTGAAGGCAGTTAAAGATGTTCATGTTTAGTTTAGTATATCCCCAAAATCTGGAATCTTTCAGTCATGAAGTACTTTAGATATATAGATATGCTGAAAAAAGGTGCTTGTAACTTATGGAAGGATGCTTGCGTTCTGCCCTACATGTTAGCATTAAAAAAAAATTGCCAGTTTGCAGCCTTTGAATCAGCTTTGTACTGAAGAAGAAGCAAGATCAAATATGATTCTGTAAGGTCTAAGTCCAATTTATTGTTTAAAAATTGAATCATATTGCTGAAAAAATGAAAAAGTTCTATAATTTTAATAGATAGAAATATTCTTCATTTCTTAATTCTTTATTTAAATGTGATTTTAAGATATACAGTAATGTATATTTAGAATGAGACACAATTTAGGTGATTATTATTTTTGGAGTAGGATGGGGTTTTCAGTTTTTTGTTTTAATTATTTAGTTTTATTGGATAATAGGTTAGGTTTCTTTTGAAAACTCTAGCTATTTTTTTATATAACAGAAACACAAGATCGATATAATATCATCTAGTTATATTGCAATTTAGTTTATAACATTACAAATTACTAAGGTTTTTTTAAATAAATGTTCATTGTAATGTTTTTAAAGTTTATTTTTTTAACAAATTTAAGAACCAATAATAGCAATAAAATAGTTTTTCGCAAGCAGTCCCTTGTTCTTATTTGATCAGAGAACAGTTCCCAATTTCGTTTTTGGCATTTTCAAGACTGTTTTTGAACTGCCTTTGCCATGCAATCAGCTGCTTCAGCTCTTCCAATTATTTTAAAGTATAAAGATCTTGTGGTATTTATATGTTCATTCTCTCATACATATCAGTGTTCACAGCACAGTATGCACTTTGTCCACATACACTTATCTTATGGAGACTCATTTACTGCCCTTTCAGTTCTTCTTATCACCTTCCTACAGAATCTTTGGGGAGGGGTATTTACAATGTTATATTTCTGTTACTGTTTTATTTCTTAATGTCACATTCTTTGCTGTTCCCAAGTGGCGTAATCTGTAAGACCTTTGCTTGGCCGTTATTTGCAATATCATACAACAATTCTTCCATTTTACCCTTCATTTACTATATTTCAATGATCCTAAAACTCAATGACCATATCATCTAGAAGCCAAAAGTGGATATTTTGCATAAAGTAATGTACTAAATAGCAAACCACATGTTTCTGAACAAGCTCATCCTGTTCAGATCTTAATTCTGTCATGATCATACTAGTCATATTTGTAACATTTTAAGATAAAACCTCCAGATGCTTATCTGGAGGTAAGCACACTAAACACAGCTGTGGTCGCTTCAGAGAAGGCATGCATAGAACTGCCCAGCACATTGTGAAGCAGAAGCATCTATACACTCATGTAAGAGTAAGTGATATTGCTTGGACTGAAGGCCAATTTATCTTTGACTGTTATGCTGGAAGACACATTCCAAAAAAAAGAAAGGACAAGCTCAAGAAAAAGTAGATATTACCAAAATACGAATCAATATCATAAAACAAAATAAAATAAAATACATAAATTACCTTTAATATATTTAATATTGTCTTTATAATTTGTTAAGACTGTTTGGAAGGCCTATAGGAATGGAATCTAAGCCTTTGGTGGCACATGCTCTCTTGGGGTATATGGTGTGTACTTCTGGTGAGTGACATTTATAAATCAGAGTTTTCTTATTCCACTAAATTATACTTAGGCTTTTATCTCCAAATTCAGTAAAAATGATTAACAGTGGTTCATTAAAAATGGAAGCAAGGATTTCTATTCATTTTGCAATGATGCAAAAGGAACAATGTGAGCTGGAGAGCCACTTTGGGAGATCCCTATATAAGCCAACTTGAGCTCCTGGAGAAAATGTCTGTCTGTCTGTCTGTCTGTCTATTTATTTATTTATAAGAATTCCATTTTAAATAATAATAATAACTAAGTTATATATTCAGAGGCTCTACATCATCCATGGGTAGTTTGGAAACAAAATGTTTGACCCCTTATTGAATTTTGGGAGGTTGGTGATCTTAAAGGGTGATTCTGATGTCTTAAACCTAGAGATTGTTCTTGCTGGAAGTAGGCTTTTAAAGTGTGTTAAGGGACAAAATTGGTACTTATGGCTTTAAGTATGTACCTCTATTTGTCATTAACCTCACGCAACCCATTTCCAAGAACCCTCTAGCTGAACTACAACATATGTGACAATAATTCTACTGTAGTTCTTCAGAAAGGGCATTTGAGGATGAGTAAGATCATGATACCTCTGAACGAGGCTGTATTGGGTTGATCGATTATAATTTTATTAGTTCAATTTTGTTTTGTAGACTTATTAATACTGTGAACTGCTCAGAGGTCCCAAACATGAAATGGCATATAAGTTGTAGTAATAAATAATAAATTAAGAAAAAGAAATGCAGCATTAAAAAGGGAAAATATTATACTTTAAACTACTCTTTTCCTTATAAATGAAACCTGTATTTTTTTAAAAAAATCATATCAGGCTATATTTAGTCTTAGGAAACATGCAAATTTTGAAAGCTGTTTTATAAGGCACTATGTTTTCCTATCCACAAGTCTCTGAACATAAACAATAGCTTATTTTCATATTATAGATAGGAAAAATCACCAAGATTAAGGTACAGACTTAAGGAGTAGCCTGCCTAAGAATTACTCCAGGAAGCTTAATGGAGAATGCAAGGCAACATTTAACCTGATTCTCCCCAGTTATGTTAGAATTCAGCTCTGATAATTCCCAGACAACACAGTGGAAGTTGAGGTCCACACATTGAGTGAAGGCTGCTGTAAAGTTTTGGAATGCATCTTTCGTTACTGTCTCTTGCTCCGAAGTCAAAGTAGCATCCCCTTGAGAAGAAGGAGAAAGGGAAAGGGGAGTGAAAAGGGGAAAACAAGACAAGTATGTAAGCTCAACACTCTAACAACTTCTTTTTTGTGTCTCAGAGTGTGTGCTAATCAAAATGACTGACTGAGCTCCACCAAACTCATTAGGTTCAAGACATTTTTTCCGGTACAAGTTATCTCCATGCTCATCTCTTTTTTTACCGGGGCCACAGCTGCCTCCCATAAGGCCTTTATTTTCCAACAAATTGGATACCTAAGTTCCTGTGGCCACAGATAATGTGTGTTTGTACTAGGCTAAGTAAGGTTTTATTTTATTTCCCAGAATGTATGTATTGAGACAATTAAAAACATGCATGTACAGACTTAGGGTTTTCCCCCTTCTTATGCTGAAATACTTGCCTGAGGCATCTTTAAAATATTTGTAACAGCAGCTTGTTTCTTTAGGGAAACTATTAGGTTGCATTAGGCAGAAAATGTTTTCATTTCTATGGCCATTGCAAATGAATTAGAGCTGGCTTGACTGAAGCGGCACAGAGGTTATAAGAAATAAATAAATACATAAGTGGCAGGCAGGGTTTTCAACCTTGCATTGGTAGTAGGTGACTATTATGTACTCAGAAATCTTATTTTACACCAGAAAAGCAGCAGCTGCCCATTTCGCTCTCTAGAGGGACTCTCATTCCCCTTCCCCTCAATTTCCCCAGTTAAGACCATAATAGAATATACTTACCAATAAATCCTGATGAACATAATGATGCTTCTTTTTGAATATATATGAATAGGACTGCTTTGCACAAGAAGAATGTTGCATTTGCAATAAAACAACATTAAGCTGATTCATTTGAGATTTGGTGGTGAAATGGTTTGCATTGTTGGTTAGTCCATTTCTAATGTGTTCCATTAGAAAAATTAAGTATTCACTGATGTGTGCCATGTTGGGACATGGAACATGTTGCCTCTTGGCATTCGTTTGTGCTGGTTTATGCCTTGAGATTATGCTTATGGTTTGTGCCTTGAGATTTTCAGGTTTATTATTTGCCCTTTTTGTGTGTGCTTTAATCCTATGTTAGCCATCCAGAGTCACAGTTTGTGAGTTGAATAGCTATATAATCAATCAATCAATCAATCCTTCCTGCATGCGATCAGGGCGGGGCTGAACTTGACGTCCACAGAGAAACTCTTTAGAGAGCTAGTGTTACTACAGAAAGCAGCACTTCCTAGCCTCATCTCTCTTTGCTTTTTGGATTTCCAAAAAAACCCTCTCTCTTCTTGTTCCCATCCATCCATTCATGTCATGAAACAATATTATTCCCTGCATCACATTAATTTACAATGTTGCACAATTTTTCCCAGTACTCATCTATGGTTCCTCCATTATCATCATTCATTGGAATATAACATTCAGCCATCACAAACTTATGAATTGCTGTCACATCTTTCTCTGCTCTCTTAGTTTCACAGACATTGTCTGTCTGTCTGTCTGTCTGTCTGTCTGTCTCTCTCTCTCTCTCTCTCCAGAAATTGCCAGATTGCCTTATGGTCACAACACGGGCACCACAGCAGAAAAGGTGTGATTACATCATCATGTTCAGGTAATGTAAAGTCTTGCCCCTCTTTGAATGTAAAGTCATGGCTAAAACTAGTCAAATAATGTGCATTGCATTCATCTGAAAAAGATGTGCAGTTAGCTTTAGAGCAGGTAAAACAAATCTTGCTGAGGTAAGCATGCAGAGAACATATTTCCGTGATTCCATTTCAATAACAGCAGTAGCATTTTATCTGATGATGCAATTAATGAATGAATAGAGAGATGTAACAGGGTGTATGAATGTGCATGTGAAGATGGTTTAATGCATGTCACAGGAGCTTTCATTCTAGTGTGTAGACAAAAGCTTCATGGCAAGCTGACATTAAATACATTGTGTTTGCCAGAGTAAATGAGATCCTCTTTCAAATGATCAGGCTGCACTTCTTGCTGTGTTAAAATGACCTACCCTTTCATTTTCACTATTGTATTTCCTAATAAATATTCTCTTCCTTTCCCCCGTCCCCTTTCCCTTCCCTGTGTAGTATCTTGAATCCTTCCATAGAAAATTATATTGTATCCAGCCCTATGATAGTCACTGAAAAGTTGGTAGGAAAATTAAAGCAAGAGAGACCCCTTGTGGTCTACCAACTTTAACTTATTTCAAAAATAGTCTTTTAAGAAGGCCACATAGGCATTTTCCTGTTTCTTGATTCAGCCTGATTCAGAGAGAGGATGTTTTATGCAACAAGATGTTGCACATGCCTAGTGATTAGAAAACGTATGTTTGTGCACTGGGCCTCACCAGTGCATGGGATTTCATATTCCCATAGCCAAAGCAAGTATATAGCCTGTTGTTATTCCTTGTTTAGTGTCTAAGGAATCAAAATGTTATATATTGGATTTGTTGCTGAATATATGTGACTGCAGATTGAGTACTCTTGAGCATTTGTAAATCTTTTTATCTGCTGGTTGTCTCTTTTCAGTTGATAGAAAGCTGACATTGGGTTAAAGCTATGCCTTGACCAAATGTGCTTGGCAAGGTTGAGGGGAGGAGGAGGAGGAAGAGGAAGAGGAGGGAAGGCAACAGATAAGGTTGATGGAGAAGTTCAAGGAGATGTTTGGAGTGTCTTTGGAAGAGCTTTTGATGTCACCAAGGATAGGATGAGCTGATAGCCACTTATCTATACTGCCATCACAATGAACTGCTTGAACCCTGTAACGTTTGAGGGGTTTCTAGTGTAGGCTCCATCCCTGAGGTCCTGTCACAAAATTTCTATGGTTATATGCCTGGCCATTCTAAGGGTTTAAGTCTGGCCAATTTCCATGGTGCTTAGTCTTGGCCATCCCAAAAGACTGGATTTGTTTTTCCTTATCCATTCTTTTATACACTTGTTTGTATGTTTGGAATCATTATAACATGCAGTGTTTGGTTTCTTTCTGATTTAACAACACCTATATAGTTCCATTTTTTATCTCCCTATCCAGAAATATGGAGAGTTGTGCTTTTTTTTTTTTTTTTGGCAAACTTGATATGAGCATCATTGTTATTCTTGGTGAGCGTTATTTTCTGCTTTGCTACTCTCTCATGAGACACCTTTTTATTCCATGATTTCCTGCCGATAGAGCCCATGAACACTGAGACACCTTCAGATCATTTGGTGTTGTGGGGTTATTTGTGACACTCTTGGGAGTGATTTTTGTCAGGATGGCTACTCTTGGGAAGATCCACTATTGTCCCAATGTTTTCCATTTCAAGACTACGTCACTGTAAGGGCTGCAGCTTGCAAGGTGGGAATCAATTACTTTCAGGCCAGGTAAGATCTATTATGTAAATATGGATCAGATGTCTCAATGCCAGGAAATGAGTAGACAAAAGAATAGATTCAAAAGGCCAGGAGGAAAAGGAATAGAAATAAAGGGAGGGAGGGGAGATAACGAGAGACAGAAAGGGAGAAAAAAGAGAAAGATTCTTGTTTTACAGGAGGCCAATCTTCTGCATAGGATTTCTTTCTCCTCCACAGTAAAACTTACTTTGCCATGTCAAGTCTGTGAAGTTTCTGCTGTTAGCTAGTTACTAAATGTAAGGCTGAGTTTCTGGAGAGTCACAATTTATTGCTGTGCTTCATGTGAAGTCTGACAGCCTCTGACTGTGGATTAGTGGAGCCCCAGAGCTTTAGAAATGATTTGTCACCTTCCAGCCTGATAAGCACCGCTGACATTTTTGTTGAGATTTTTAGAAGTTTCCTTTGAATGGGGCATGACAAAGTTCTAGAATCTGCAAGATAAGAATTTCATTGTGATGATGGGAGCTAAGTTTGTGAAATGTATATAGAGATGCATTTGATGCAAATCCTTATCCCTTTAATTGAATCGATTGGACTAAGGAGACAATCGCTTTTTCACACTGGCGCACTGCATATTGGATTACTTTCTTTATCATCAAACATTTGTGTTTTTATGTTTATTCAGACTCTTTTATTTTTCATATGCAGGACCCATATGAAACTCTGATAACATTCACTGACAACAATATGCAAAATTCAGAAAATCCAAAGGAAGCAAATACTTTTTCACAGATCTCCACTCAAGAGATAATGCGTGAAGTGTTTGGTAACTGTGCCTCCAGTGTGGTACAGTGGTTCAGTTGTTGGAACTGGATTGGGGAGACTCATGTAGAAACCCACTCTCACCCCAAGAAGCTCACTGAGTGACTCTGGACCAGCCACTCACTCTCACTCTCTCTACCTTTTCTTAAGAATAAGAGCTGTTCCAGCAAAGGACAAATGACAAGTCATATCAGGAGATATTAAACAGAGTTAGAATGACCATATTTCAGAGCTGCGATATTAGCGGATCCCTGGCAAGGGGTTGGACTAGACAAACTCTGAACTCTACCTCTCAGAGTTGTTGCTATGGGAAAAAAGTGGGAATGCAATGCACCTTGAGCCCCTTTACAAGATGCAAATCTAATATAGAAATAGATAAATCAATTAAAGATGAGATGAGATGAGAGGAATATAGAAACGATGGAGATTTATGGTGAATTAACTTCAATGATTTACCATTGTTACTAAATGGCACTGGGATGCTATTGTTTTTCAATGTTACCGTTGCTGCTAATTATGAAATAATTGTATAAATGAAGAAGGACTAATTTTTAAAGAAAATGTTGAATGTTCTTATGACATTTTAAACTTTAAAAAATAGGGTCTAATGCTACCAATATCAAAAGGGCACAAATCCTGAACAATATTCCTGCTGAAGATTTCCTAGTTCATTCACTCTGTTTCCAATTTTATTTTTACTTTTTAGGTAAGATCCCAGCTTTATTTTTACTTTTTATTTATCTTTAGTTTATGGGAGTTTTTTTTTTTTTTTTTTTGTCTGCGCTCAGTCATTGCTGACCCTGCAGTGACTGCTTGGACGAGTCCTTGCAGTTTTCAAGGCAACTGTTTTTCGGAAGTGGTTTGCCAGAGCCTCCTTCCTAGGGCAGAGCCCAGCTGGCGAGCGCAGGAGGCGGGGTTTCCGTTGCTTCGCGCCCTTTTTGGGCGCGCATGGTTTTTCGCGCTTACCGGCAACTGCTCCCGACTCCTTTTTTGCAAGGCGCCGCCAGCATTTTTCCTCCCACCGGAGTGAGAGTCCCCATTTATCTACTCACGTAAGTTTTCGAACTGTTGGGTTGACAGGAACTGGGGAGGAAACAGGAGCTCACCCTGTTTAACGTGAAGGCTGGACTCGAACCGCTGAAGCGTCGACCATTTCTGGCCGGCAACTTTCAGTGTCATTAAGCCGCTGCGCCACCACGTCCCCCTGGGAGTTTAGTTTACTAATAATAATAATAATCTATTAAATTTATATTCTGCCTGACTCCAGTGACTCTGGGCAGTTGATTAATTCGAGGGGAGGTTGCAAACCTATTATAAAATTACAACTATTTTGTGAAGAGGAATTATAGGAATAAGCAATTAAATCAGGAACATTTCAGCATAAACAACTCAGATTGAGAAATTTACAGAATGCTGCTGTTTGGAAAAGGTGGCACTATAGCTCAAAAGATTTATTTTCAAGGACTTGAAAAGGTTAATTGTTGGAATATATTAATCCAGAAGTCAGCAGTAGAACACTCATGGGTAATAAATCATCCATAAACCTTGGGAGTCCATGGGGAAGTAAAACAGCAAGTGTGGAGTCCTTTTTGGTCATGTGCATGTGACACACAGAAGAGGTGTCATGACACTGTGCCCATTATTTTGACCCCTGCCCATGGATACTTATGGAAGTGTCCAGTCACTACTCAAATTCTATACATACACACACACACACACACACACACCTATATATATGGCTGAAAACTTGTGAGGTTTCTCAATCACACAAAATTTCAACATTGTATACACACTCACACAAGAATGCTGAAACTTATGTGACCTTGTAAGGGAGATAACTGAAAATGGATGCCCTCATGAAATACATGGGTGGGACATCTCTGCATCAAAAAATGTTGATCACTACAATATGTTGATAGGGATGTCAGTCATTTTCTCCACATACAATAGTGATTTTAGAGATGGCATGAACTGTATTTGTCACTACTGACCTTCCCTTCTCAACTTGACAACTTCCAGATATGTGACACTACAGTTCACATTATTAGTAACCTCATGCCCCCAATCCAGCAATTTTAATTTTTTCCAATTTCCATTTAAGTTTTTAATATTTTTTTTTAAATGTGAGTATAAGAAAGCCACTATCTCCTGAAGGTTTGTCAGTTATAAATTATTTTTACACATATTTGTTCTGGATAGTGTTTTAAGTCTAATTAAATGAAATATTTATTCCTCTTCCCCCTCTTGTAACATCAAGCTCTTCCAGATGCTTCCCTTTTATCTATTGCATATTTAGCCTAAGTCTAACTGCAGGCTTATCTCAAACTACATCATTTCCTTATCATTGTGTATTTCTGCTAAAAATTTCAACATCAGTAACATGGAAGAGACAAGTTATAGATCAACCAGGAATGCTGTCAGCTAACCCAGTGTATTAAAACAATAAAACTGTGGGCATTCTTGGTGGTGGTAATCTCCTTCTCTTCCAGAAAGATTTGTCCTATTTCCTTTAGCTCCTACAGAACAATGTGTGTGTGCACACAGAATATATAATGCATATAAGCATTTGTGTGTGTTTGTGTGTGCATAGATATAGAGGCAGATTTTTTTTTCATTCTTTTTATACTAGGTGGTTTTATCATTTGTGTTTTATCGGTGCTTGAGAATGTAATCTTTAGGTAATTTAGGTAGCCTGGGAAACAAAAACTTGTCTGGTGCCAAAGAGACACCAGAGTAAGATTCAGGCATACCTTTCGGAGAGGATATTCCACAGAAGATGGATCACCAATGTGAAGTTTTACTGCTGAGAAGTTATTCACATGGGAGCAGAATATGATCCAAAGAAATTCTTAGGACAGATGGGAATATATGGAAGTGATAGTAGGTGAGATACTCTAATCCCAGTTAGGTACTCTAATCCTATTAGCCTTTTATAGTCTATTTCATAATAGTATTGATAAGCTAATACTAAAACTCTAAATTGTGCCTAGAAGGAAGATGACAATGATGACGTTGATTTTGCAATGGTTCTATGCACCTTTCCCCCTTGCATTTAAAACAGCTACGCCCGATCTGTCTAGATCAGTGTTGTCCAAACTTGGCCACTTTAAGATGAGTGGACTTCAACTCTCAGAATTCCCCAGCCAGCCATGCTGGCTGGGGAATTCTGGGAGTTGAAGTCCACTCATCTTAAAGTGGCCAAGTTTGGACAACGCTGGTCTAGATGAACACTCTGAAAGATATCTGTGAGTGATATATATTGAATTGCATCTAATTATTTTTGTCAAAAGTTTGATGAGGGCCATTCATCATCCAAGCATGGTGTGTGTGTGTGTGTGTGTGTGTTTATGTGCTTAATGCAAACTTAGCAAAACAAGTTTTCTTTTCTCTAGAATAACTTCCTTCAAACTAATGTTGTGAGGATTCCAACCCTCCTTTTCCATTTGTAGAATCCACCAGGTACCTTGCAGTAAACTGATAAAATAATCTATAACCATTTGATGGAAACGAGTGATGAAATAACAATGATACTAAGAAGTAACAGCAGCAATTTTTAAAAAGTGAGAGATGAAGAGAGGCCTAAAGTGTGGTGTCTGATAAAGACATACAGTAGATTAATATAATACAGATATATTGACTGAAAATCTAGAAAAATAAGTCACACATCATATGCATATCACTGAAATACTCCTTGAGATTCCTGTCCTGATATTTGTTTTTCCTTTGGGTTTTAATAATCAATTTCATAAGTTTCTATGAAGACTTAAAATTTCACGAATTCTCTATATTAGATTTATGATTTAAAAATATGTCCAAAATAAGTAAAAACATATTGGAAATAATAAAGCAAAGAAATGTTAGCATCTCTTGTTATTTATTCATATACACACACAAACTAATCTGAACAGAAATAATTAAATCCATAACTTTGCAGTTTTGGTACCAATTCCAGTTATAAGTTAAACCTTGGTTTTTACAGACTTGTTTTGGTGGCTTCATCTTTTCTGAGGCCACATATTCAGACTTTCAGAAAACTGGCAGACACGTCACAGTTTAGATTTTTTTTTCTTTTTCAATAAATCCTCCTAAAAAACAGTTATCACTAGTGGTCAAAAGGCCGGCTGGTTATTTTTTTCTGAAAAACTTAAAAGAGAAGCTGACAACTCTCCAGTTCTATTTGAGCCCAAAATTAACATGCTATAACTTAATTAAAAAAAAAAAAAGATACTCTGAACAAGGTTTAATAGAAAATAATGATATAATTATTTATACAACATTTCTCCCATCCACATGTCCAGTAAGAAAAAAGAAAGGAAGAAATGTAATCTGGGCATAATCTTCTTCAAAGAGCTAAAACAAAATACTTACATCATAAAATCAGTAAATATCCCCGTTAAACATATTTTACCAAGATTCTATATCAGAAACATGTATATGACAGAAATAACCTCTAAATGTAAAGTAAGATGGAACCCTTCTTGATGCAAACAAGAGTAAAGCATTTTCCAGTTTAGATATTATTTTATCTTACATTAAAAGTTTTATGTTTTATGTGTCCCTTTCATGCAAAGGAACCAAGCAATGTAAAAAATTACAAAATACATTGGATGCAATATAAAATTCAATCAGGTAAAAGGCATGAAACAATATAGGTAACAATATAGCTTTATGTAGGACAAGACCCTCCTTCTGAGTATTAAATGGGAAGAGAAATGTTAATAAATGTGCTACATATATCCTACATTGTTGTAAAGTTGGAATGTGTGTTATTTCTGGCAAGAAAGTGGTCCAGTGGTTTGGTGAACATGCTTCATAGGTGAAGAGCAGTTATTCCAGAGAGTAGGAGCTATCCCACACTTAAAAGGATTCAAGAAAAAATGGAAAGGTTATATCTTCGTTCAGTTGACTTCAATTCATGGGAAAGGTACTTCATACTGTTTTTCTTGGCAATGATTCAGAAGTGGTTTGTCATTGCCAGTTTTTTTTTTTTCTTCCAATGTAGCCTATAGCCCTGACATTTCCTCATAATGTCTGCCCTGCTTAGTTTTTTTGAGAACATCCAAGGATGGCTAGTTGCTCTGTAATGAAGCTAACTCAATACCATAACTCTTAATTGTGCATCTTAATATATAATAACAGCAAACAAAGCATTATTTAAGGAAAGAAATCCTTTTTTCATTTTCAGAAATCACCCAATAAGGAAAAATATAGGAAGTCATGAGCCAGAATGGCTAAAATCATTCAAACCTGCCTCTTTATGTAGTAGAAGGAAGATGATTGCAAGAGCAATTGATGTCAGCCACATTGACATCCACCTGAACCACTACCGTTAGTCATGTTAAGTTGGATTGACTGATTCTAGGGTTCCACACTGTGTGGAGAACTTCCACAGATCAAGGGTTCCTATTTTGGAAGCTCCACAATAACACAGCTAGCAACAGAGAATGAAAAGAAAAATGGTGGCCCTCTCTTTTTGCAAATTGTGGTAAGAAAGATTCAAAGATGCCTGATGAGTACAATAGTCATGTAGGAAGGTTGACATATGCATTTACTGGGAATGCTATGTCTTAGTATTGATGGTAGTACCATGCAAAGACATTTAAAAAAAAAACTAAAAAGATCAATAGCGGCCTCACAAAACTGTTATCAAAGTACTGCAAAACAAAACCTCCCACAGCCTTTAGAAATATGAGGCCTTTATTAAATTGGTGTTAAGTTTGAAACTCAAGATCTCCCTGCAGTAGATCTTCATTCAGTCCCTCAGAGGAAGCCTCAGTCCTTGATAATACGTACTAAGCTGTAGGTGAATAATTGCGACCACCCCCAACCCCACCCATTCACCTACTCGAGTGGTTTTTGCAATGTAATTTAATTTATTTAAGAGAACTTCACATTTCCTTTAATTTTCTTTAATGCAGTTTCAAGTCTCTGACTTCAACCTGGGAAGATTTATATGCTGAGGAAATTCTGTATTTTCTCCCCGTCTTTAAACAAAAAATCAAAGATGAAACCAACAGTTACTTGAAAGACATCGGTGTAGCAATGAATAGTACTCCTTTGTTTTCAAAGAGTGTAATTGGGAAGGTCTTATACTGCCTCGGCAGAAGGAAAAGGAAAACACTACCTTATATGAAGCTGAACACACAGCTGGTACATATTGCAACACTGCCAATGCTTGTATATTTTGGCATAATACCAGTTCATACAATTAATTATGTAGAGAAGGTCACCTGGCAAGTGGGTAGCTATATACAGTAACTTGAATCAACAAGCAGATAAATAATTGATTCCTCTGTACTTCCCTCACAGAAAATACATAATTGTTCAGACACAAATACCCCCACACCATCATTGCATACATGAACCTCTGTGGCAGAGTGAACTAGGGGTCCTTGAAGTCCTGAGCAAGGGCTTCAAATTCCTTCCAGCCTGTATTAAACAACACTTTTTTGTGACAAGAACTAAACCACAACATACTGTACATGGGGATCCCTTCAATGCCTGCATCTTAGGATTTGTCACTCTAAACTTTCTGACTCTGAACAAGGGTTCGGGTCCTGCTGGAGCAAAATATGCATTTTTATTTTTTTCCCAAATAGGTGAAAGAAAAATTCAGCATAAGCCTGAACTATGTAAAGCAGGTAATCCTATAATCTCCATATAATATAACTGCAATGGGGCAATGAAATGGAAAATGGAAAAAAGAGGAGATTGAGTCTCATTATAGATTTTCATTACTTGGCAACAGTTAGGCCATTGGGAAAATAAATGGGGAGCACAAAAGAAGAACTTGTGGATATTTTTTTGTCCCATTCCTGAAGTGCTAGTTGCAGTTAAAAACATCCAGGAAAGTAGAATTTTTAGTAAACTAATATTCATTCATTTGTTTGTTCATTTGTTCAATTTATATGGGTGCCCATCTCAAACAAATTACTCTGGGCAGCTAATAATTTTAAAAACTCGGCAAAAAAAAAAACCATTACAAATATAAAATAAAATGACAGCAGCCTAGATTAAAGAAAAAAAACCCATAAATATAGATTCAGTAGAAATATTTCAACAAAACTATTTCACCGGTTCCAACAGAGACTCCATCTGCAAGCCTAGAAATGCTGGCACGTTTTCAGGGCTTTGCCAAAGGCCAACGGGGACAGGGCCAATGTGATCTCTGGAGAGGTAAGTTTCCATAGGGCATGTGAAGCAACAGAAAAGGCTTTCTTCCTGAGTCCTGCCAGGTGGCACTCTTTAATGGATGGGACTTGTAACGTACATCTCATGCTGGATCTGATGAGATGGGTAGACATGATCAGGAAGAGGCGGTCCCTGAAATAACCTGGCCCCTTGCCATGGAGAGCTTTATAGATAACCACCAGCACCTTGAATTGATTCCAGAAGCATATTGGAAACTGGGACAGCTCACAAGAAAAGATGAGCATGTATAGATTGAGAGGTGCCCATAACTGCCCACACTGCTGCATTTTGTACTAACTGCAGCTTCCATATGCTCTTCAAGGGCAGCCTCATATGGAACACATTTCAATAATCCATCTAGCAGGTGACTAACCAATGAGTGACAGTGAGCAAGCCTCCCAGTCCAGGGTGCAATTGGTTCTCCTGGTCAAAGCCACTACCTGTTTCTCAAATAGGAGCTGTGAGTCAAGGAGGACCAATCTTTATCTGTTCATACCCTCCTGCCAGGTAAAATTCCTGTCCTGCAATGCTGGAATGAATATAATTTGCCACTGGGAGAAACACTTCCCAAGATTACTCCTTTCTTTGATTCAGACCACCTCAAAGTCAGGATGGGCAAGCCACCACTGAAATCTTAGCACAACTGCAATAAGTTTTCTGGCATGAAGCAAATCTTCTTGACTGCCTCCATCTTCTTTTGGTTAATCTGTGCTGAAGTCCAAAGATCTGGAGCTTATGGATATTTAAGGCTCATAAATCCTTGAGAAAGCATAATTTCCCTCCTTTGTTCCCAATTCCCACTTATCCATAACATGCAACAACCATAGCATAACTAATTACCTTTGGTTTACTTGCCTTTATAGGCTACCTATATCAAGAAATAATCACTCGTACTATTCAAATGCCCCAGTCTAATTATCCTTACTTCAGAATGATTAAAATTGCAAAGATTACTCCAGATGCAAATATAAAAAGGGCTGTTGGCTAATCAGCTCCTTACTGGTTGAAGTGAGAGTTGATAAAAAGATGTTTGAGCATTGTTGGAAAAGATTGAAGTCTGAGACGCAAAGCTCATATCAAGATTTCTCTTTGCTGGATCTTTTATTTCCTCAATATATTTTATTTCCTGCCTTCCCAAGCTCTGACTGAGTGGGGTAGAGTGCTGGACCTTCTGAACAGCTCTCCAGTTTTCCAACCATTAGGAGAGATTCCCAAGAGCCCCACTTACTATCAGCCAGTGACATTTGGCCAGAGCAGGAAGTATTCATGCCACTCCTTATTAGGATGATTGGTTTATGTTTTCCAACTAACTTTATCTCTGCCCTTCCTCTCATAACATCAAGATTTCTGTTCAGAAAGAAAGAATAAATGGAGCCCTGACCTGTCCAGCAAATGCAACTTTTACAAAAGCCCAAGTACAGTACAGGTAGTCCTCACTTAGTAACCATTCATTTAGCGACCATTCAAAGTTACACTAAAAAAAGTTACTTATAACCAGTGCCCTAACTTATGACTGTCACAGTGCCCCTGCAGTCATATGATCATGATCCAGAACCTTGAAAACCAGCTTGCACTTACAACCATTGCAGCATCTCAGGGTCACATGATTGCCATTTGCGACCTTCCCAGCCACTTCTGGCAAGCAAACTCAATGGGGAACCATGTGATTCACTTAACAACTGCCACAAAAAAGGTCGTAAAATCAGGTCCAGTCACATGATGATTCCCTTAATGACCGCATCGCTTAGCAATCTAAATTGGCTCCAATTGTAGTTGTTAAGCGAAGGCTACCTGTTCTCAGTATTGGGAGGAGCGAAAGAATCTGCCTTTTTAGGTTTGCAACATTATTACCATTGCTACCAATGAACACATCCTGAATTTGTTTTAATATTAAGTCTTAACTTAAACATCCATTCTTCCACTCGTGTGACTTAAATATACTGTACATTCAGAAACAATACAAACCATTCTGTTTAAACATCTGAACGTGAATTCCTCTGATTTGGTCAGGCCTTCAAATGCCCTTACACAGGCACCATTTTAACAGTCTAATAGTTTTTGTAAAATGATATGAGGGTCAATAGAGAAATTAATGAGTAAAATGAGGCTTGAAAGAAGCTCTTACTAGCATGAAGAGTAACATCATTACCAGCTTTCTGTAGAGCAACTTTAGTGCAATTTCACTACTAAAATTATATTGATAATTAGGGAGTTGAAAGCACTTTCAGATCAGGAAGCCTAATTTCAGATCAGAACTCATCTCTTTCTCCCTGTCTCAGCGTGGCAAAATTTTGTTCTATTGTTTGCAGATTACAGCAGGGCCTGAAGAGCCAACATCTGAGCAAGTGCTTATTACATTATCACATTACACAAGACTGATGTTACTTCACTACTTTTTCTTATACTATATGTATATCATCTATGACTGTAATTAAGTAAAAATAATTTAATTTGAGGGATTGGGGATTGATGCTGCCTATTAATATATTATAGCTATTATAATAACTCTAAATGAGTTATTTTCTCATGCTTCTCGGTACTACAGTGTTTGATTCCTGTAATATATGAGATCTGAAATGCTACTTATTTTGTTATGCCTTAGAGAAGGGAGGGAGGGAGGGAGGGAGGAAGATGTTATTCATATTATCTATTGATGCTATTTGTATTCTGCTTGGATATTTATAATTATGGGCAGTGGCATACAAATATAATACGTAAGTTAAAAAATAAATCTAAGAAATATTGTTGGCTATATTTCCTACAGGACCCTGCTTTAGCCAAAATGAATACCCCTTCTATATCCATTTCATAACCAGTTGGAAACTCTTCCTAAATCCACTTCAAGAAATCTGGTAGGCTTATCCTAAGAGATAACATACAATATCTAAACCTTCCTTTGGAGAGTGCCAGGAATAACTCTGGATGGAATTTGATATTTCTGGCTACCTCCTTTTTTCCCCATGAATTTCTAAAATTTCAGGTAAACATAATCATTACGAAACAAATTAAATTTGACCATATTATAATATAAATACATAATAATACTAATATATTTTTTTCTCAGAACAGTTTACTATATGCATATGTAATTCACTGCTACAATGC
The DNA here is from genome assembly GCF_059951505.1 of Python bivittatus. NCBI lineage: Eukaryota > Metazoa > Chordata > Lepidosauria > Squamata > Pythonidae > Python > Python bivittatus. Next base: position 2,987,968 of record NW_028277044.1, on the reverse strand, counting down.
CAGTGCTGTTTCAATATTCTTGAAATCTGTATGTGTTTGATGGTAAATACACTGCAGATTAAATATTTTCCTCTGAGCTGTTAATGAAGATCTGATTTTAATTTAATTCACTTTAATAACCAAAGTGGATCTAAGATATGCAGTTTGTTATATCTGGGTTTACAAATAAACATGGCTTTTAAATTTCACTAAATATGCCTGCAATATGGAGCTATTACAAAATGTGGTTAATTATGTTGTGAATTAAACAGATTGGCATATTAGCTAATGGGATCCTTCTTTTCAGATGATAACACATTACTTCTATCCCCAGAGCTAATCAAGAGCAAAGAAAAAGAAAAAAAAATCAAGTATTGATAAGGACCCTATGCACACAAATCATAGGATTTGTGCACTTATATCTCATACTTTCTCCCAATCTGTGGTGTGTTTTTATTTTTATTTTTTTAGATTTTTATCCTGCCCTTTTTTTCATATACAGCTCAAGGCAGCAAACATGCCAATACTCCTTCCTCCTCCTATTTTCCCCATAACAACAACCCTATGAGGTGAGTTGGGCTGAGAGAGAGTGACTGGCCCAAAGTCACCCAACCAGTTTTTCATGTCTAAGGTGAGATTAGAATGTGTTGATAGAATAGGTCCTCCTCATAGGTATGGGTCATAGTATGGTGACTTGAACAGATTGCAGCTATGCTGAATTGTGCAACTTCTCAATTGTGACAGGTGCCATGTAAACTCTCAGCATCAGTTGAATACTATTGTCCTTCTCCTCTCCTCTCCTCTCCTCTCCTCTCCTCTCCTCTCCTCTCCTCTCCTCTCCTCTCCTCGTCTTTTCCCCCTTTGTTGAAGTTTTGCATTCTTGGCTTTGGGATAATTTGACAGAAAGTAGATTTTTAGAATGTTATAAATGGGACAATAGGTGAGTGATATTGGCTTTCCCCTGCATATCTATCCCCCAAAATAGAAATCTGTAGAAGTGGCAACTTTTATGATCATAATACGTTTTATAACCATGCTCCTCAGAGTTATATAAAGACTCCTTCACTGGATTTTATGTACAGAGTATTAACATTTTTTTTAAAGGAGCTGAGAAAAGTAACATAAGGAAATTTGGTGTTCACATATGTTCAAAAACCAAAAAAGAAGGTGCTTAACATCCTATGTTTTTATAATAATATTGTAATAAAGTTATTTAAAATTTTATCAGACATTACAATTGAAAAGATAAAAACTAATACAAACTAATACAAAGGAGTAGGAGCAGTGGCAGTTGTGGCTAGGAGGGCCTTTGCACAGCTTTGTGTTGTGCACCAGTTGTGCCCTTTCCTGGACCAAGAGGTTCTGCTCACAGTCATTCACACCCTGGTCACCTCCAGAGTAGATTGCTGAAATGCACTCTACATGGGGCTGCCCTTGAAGAGTATCAGGAAGCTTCCAGTGGTGAAGAATGTGGCTGTGTGGACAGTTACATGTGCCTCTAGGATGGCATGTGTTACACCTCTGTTCCATGAGCTGCATTGGCTGCCGGCTTGCTTCCGGGTGCAGTTCAAGGTGCTGGTTCTGACCTTTAAAGCCCTGCATGGCATAGGGCCAGGTTATCTGAGGGACCGCCTCTTCCCAATCACATCTATCCATCCCATCAGGTCCAGCAGGAGGGGTATGTTGAGGGTCCTATCTGTTAAAGAGCTTCATCTGATGGGACCAGACAACATGCCTTTTCTGCTGTAGCTCCCATCCTCTGGGGCATCATCCCTGCCCCTTCCTAGGTGAGGCTAGCCCCATCCCTGTTAGCCTTTTGGAAGACTCTGAAAGCGTGGTTCTTCCAGCAACCTTGGGGATCCCATGCGAAGCCTGCATGATGTTTATATTGTGTATAGATGGGTGTTCTCCCACAATCTTGATTTATTATCTTATTCATCTTGTTTTAATAGTTGTGATATTGTTTTCACTATTGGCTGGACACTGCCCAGAGTCACATTTAGTGAGATGGGTGGCTATATAAATGTGTTTAATAAATAAATGGCAAGGAAATGTCTATCACCCAAGTGACAAAATGGATATGACTTCTAACCTGAGGACGAGAAGACTTGAGATATTCAGCATTTTGCTCTCCACACAATTCCCAGAATGCAGGGATAGTGAGGAAATGCACATTTAATGCATTTGTCCTTTGCTGTTTCTATTAACTTTACAAAATAACCCCTTATTATTCCTTGGCTTGCACAGCGACGTTGGCTTTCACAGCAAATGATCTCAAGAATATGCTCAAGAGAATCTTGAAAGCCTCAGCATCTAATCTACAGCTAAGAAGAGGAAAAGTACTCCTAATGCCCACATTTTGGTTTTCATATTTATAGAGTTGCAGAGATGTTTTAAGATCATGCTATGTGTAAATAAAGATCAGTCATTTACATTCATTTATTGTACATCTGTTGAGCATTTACGTATTTCTGTTTTAATTAAACCAACCAGGGAAATTTTTAGCTTGAAAACTAATTATTTTTCTGGAAAGTAAGAGCAGAGCCCATGAGCCTTTTTGGCTGCATCCTCATGATATGTAGCTCTTCTGTTAATCAAAAATCTTGTCTGATCAATGTGTAACATGACTTTTTCCCCATATTAATTAAATGATGCTTTTTGAATTTGAAATGGCCTTGTTATACAGCTAATATTGCTTACCAGTTCTGTTATGGCTTCCATGTATAATTGATTTACCATTTCATACATTTAAAATAAATTAGAAGTCTTATATTACTCTTCATCAAAATTCAAGCAAAAAAGCCAGAAAAATCAGAGAAAGTGAATGTTCCATCTGATCACTTCCAATTGATCCACACCACCCGCTCTGAAAATGTAATCTTCACCCACACAAGAATTTGCTAGTAATAGTGGCAGCAGGAGCTAATATCCAATGAATAGAGAGTACTACATCAATCAACGGTAACAAATTTGCCCAGATAATATGGGTTTCCAAGTATGAGGCCGGATTGCTCTTTAATACTGAGTAGCAGTAAAAAGTAGTACAGAATAATTCATTGAAAGAAATAATCACAAATACTGATAACTAATGGAGATTCTTCAAAAAAGGATTTAATTTTCTGTCTATATTCCACATCTGCACCATCTCATCTGTCATCTGCATTGGGAATGGGAGATCTGTACTTATATACTGTATGTACTTCGGTTATTTCAGTCATCTAGCTGCAACATTCATTCTGTGGTTGCAACAGTGTCCAACAATGGACATAGAGAATAGCTCGCTTGCTGATTCTGCTATGCATTGATCTCTGTCCATGCCACAATCAATCAGCTTCTGCTTTTATCCTTCCTTAGCTAAAAAATAATAATAAAAAAATAGAATAAAGACTCCTGATGGCTACAAGGACACAAAGTAGTTTTCCAGACAACAATGCGGAAGTCTTTCACCTTTTTCAGGTTACTTTTCAGCTTCCCAGACTAGCCTACACCCCTATGATATCTCAATGGTCTCCTATTTAGGTGCTAATTTGCTTAGCATTTTTTTAGGTTTCATCTACTTAGTATCTGATACCTCTTATGTCTTCTTAACAAATGTTATGAAAATATCAATAGGAAGGATGAAGGTTGAGAACTGGGAGAATATGTCAACAGAAGGACACCAGAAACGTGCAGCAAGAATTCCAAATGATTAAAAGATCCTGTTTATGTATCAGTTTTTTAAACTGTTTATGTATCAGTTTTTTAAACTGCATTTTCTGTTATTTTCAACGATATAGGGGGGAAAAAAAAAACTTGCAGACCTTAGAGTTAAAACAAGATGCAGCTGATTACATAAAGACTGACAATGGACCAACAGTGGAAGCAATTGAAAATCTATGGTTGAGGACCTCATGGTGAATATTAGCAAAATTAAACAGCCGAAAGAAAAACGATGTCTAGATCTCACTATTTAAAACTGAATAGGATATAATCAGGGGGTAAAAAAAAGTTTGCAATTGCAGTCAGTGACTCCTGTTAATGCATCCGTCTTTGCTCCTCCTCCCTGCAGGTTAGTTTTTCTTTTATAGTTGTAGTTTAGATTGAATTGGTATAGACCTAACAATCAGTATCACAAACCAGAACAAACACTCTCTAGGGCTAACTCCACTTCTCTGTCTATCAAAGCTACCAGTGCTGGAAAAGTAGGTAGAGAGTGAGTGAAGGGCAGTGCACCTGACTGCTAGACCAATATTGCTGAACAGTGGTTAATTCTTTGAAGCAGCCCTTGGAAACTCGTGCTCACCTTGGTCTTCCCAGTTCCTTTGCAGAGTAAAAACTCCAGTTCTGCAGGTGGCAGTCAGGCTTTGTTTCTTCTTGTTTTTGCTTGTTTGTTTCGGTAGCTTGCCAGGCAGCAAGAAATAAATTGAGGCATGGACAAAACTTAAGAGATGTCTTAAATCGAGCATACTTTCTGAGATTTGCTATACTCAAGAATTCCAATGGCATTTGAAGGGGAAAAAAATCCATCTGAAATAAGCATTGTAATAAAAGACAATCTATTTCCCCTTGTATTGTTTTTAGATGATGCTGCAGCATGGAAATGCTGAGAAATAGTTTGAGTATGTATTTAGAGTAAGCCTTATGCTGAGGCCACCATTCCAGTTTTTCCCCTAAATTATCTATGTTCACTTAAAAAGTGAAATATAAGCCTGCCCTACCTTGATGTGGATGCCAGCAATCAAACACATTTCTCCCAAACAGAATGTGCTTAATCATTCCAACAGAACAAACACTCTGAAACCTTAGGAAGCCGTGCAGCAACCCAGTATATCCATCATATAGGAAACACAGGATGCATTTTAAACTATAGCAAAACACTGTTAATGCTATCCATCAAAAGTCCCTTTTAATTTATTCAGTAGTAAGCCACGGCTAATAAAAACCAAATTATTTTTTAATATCCTACATCTTTGAGATGTGCCTCAAGCTTTGCCTGATAATATAAAGTTCATGGTTTATTCAGCCACAGCAGCTGTTGTAAACCCTAGGCTGTCACTTATTTTTCAGCTTCTGCAAAAGATTTATCATCTGATTTCAAATGCAGCATATATTTAGCCATCAGATCTAGAGTTAAGGTAATCATGTTCATGCTTTATTGGGCATCAGCAGCAGAAGAAAACTGGTGATGTGGCAGTAAAAGCATGAAAGTATAAATGCTAAGGTTCCCCCCCCCCAAATTTATAGTTCTTTTTATGACTATTATAATTAGAGGAATCATGGTTTCCCTACCCCACTCTGTTTCTCCCTACCTGCTAGCCTTTTCTTGTCTGAACACACAGTGTTGAATCATTCATACGCTTAGCCACTGCTTCCTTTAAAGAGAGACCTGGCATTGTGGGGCTATTAGTTGCCTTGGGGCCAGTTGCAATGGGGAGTCAGAGATTGTTGGTGTGAAGGATGTATTCTACAGCTTTCCTTGGCCCTGCTAGGATTATTTCATTAACTCAAGTTCAACCAATCAATCAATTGTTTCTATACTGCCTTCCTGCTGACAGTCATCAAGGAGTGTATAAATAAAAATCAGACTAAGCAACAGAACCATTAACAACAGTAAAATAATATTTATACATGCTTTATAGGGCATTAGCACTGTAAATATTTTAATACATGTAAGCCACTTATTAGAATCCCTGCGTGTCCCCCAAAGAGACTAAGGAAAACAGCTATGTAAGACAGAGTTCCTTGTGACAACAGCTGACTGTGGAAGCCTTCCTACAGTGGCTTGTTTGATTCTTCTGTTCTATGGGGGCTTTTTTGTTTCTTGATGGTGCTCCAGTTTTCTCCCAAATATCATGTGGCTTTCTGGAGTTTAGGACAGTTTTTAATATGAATTGCTACTTGTTCTCCATATCCTAATTAAAAATGTTTTTATGTTACATTTTAATTTTTAAAATGGCACCATTTGTATTTTTAATGTGGTGGTTTGTTGTCTAGAAACTACAAGAGAATATTTGCTTAATGGCCCAAGTGCAAGTGAACCTGCATCTTGTGTGCTCTCTTCGTAATTTTCCCTTAGCTTCCGTATGAAGCATCACTGCTTCTTCTCCAAACTTAAATAGATCAAATACAGAGATCATAAGAATAGCACTCACTCATGAGTATTCAATGAATAGTGAATAGTGAATATTCAATTAATTCAGCAACAGTTTCAGCACTGAAGCTCTACATATAAACAGGATTTGGTCCCATATTGATGCAACAGGTTGATGATCCTAAATTTCAGGCAAGCACAAATACACATCCAAAAAGGGAGACTAAACAGTCTTCCCCCTTTAGAATTTTCTCAATGAATCTACTCATTCTGAAGTTAAATTATTTTGGGGGAAAAAAATCTTTCTTCCAGATAAATATAATGCATGGCCATCTCTGCTTAAGAATTAAATTAGTTCAAAATCTCTCTCAATGGAGAGATTTATGCCTGTTTCTTACTGAGGAATATCTCATTTTAATTTCATTTTTGCATCCCATTGAGTTTATGAGTTACTGAACTGGAACAGACTTGGCTGAAAGAATTAAATATCCAGTAAGAAATTTCTTGCATTTATTTGTTGCATTCCTATTGCATTTCTCATAAGTCCACACAGTTTCTAGCTGACAAAGCAGCTGAAACCAATTTTGGTGGAGAGTTAAGAAGGATGGGTATAACGTCTGGTGCTATACTGTAAAGAGGGGAAGAGCTTGATGAAAGAAAATCAACTTTAAAAAGAATCCATGTGCAAATTATTCCCAGGCTAGGAGATTATTGTGTACTGGGTTATTGTTGTTGGCTGATTAAGTGTGCATGTGTGATGGAGTGGAATTATGAAGGCCAGGCTCAGGGAGATAAACGTTTTCTTAGCTTGCCAGAACACCGTGGGAAGAACAAGAGGATGAGACTGGCACCTCCCTGAGGAATTCACACTGTTGTGACTGGCTGACTTTGGGAACTGGGGTTTCAGTCTGGGAAGATTCTTGCTAGAGGTTGTAGCTAATAAACATAGCTGGACTGAATTTACATGGTTTCTTGGAGTTCCTTGGGCTAGGCCTGACAGCATGTGACCTTTAATTATTGGTCAATTGCCCAGGCTGCCTGGGAGTATTGGCATTTGTAGGAGACAAATGACAATGCATTACCATGCTACAGCAACACACACCTTGCTCTTTTTTTAGATGCGTGACAACATTGTAGGTACATATGAAAGAGGTGGAGCTTGCAGTTTGATGACACCTCTGATTGGGAGTTAGTTCAGTTAGTTGTTTCAGTCAACAAGTAACAGAAACATTTACTTCTGGCTCCAACATCTTCCTGTGCAATAATGCAGAAAAGACATCCAAAGGCAATGACTGGGAATCCTAAAATCATGAGGGATATCCTTATGTTCACCAGGTTTATGACATAAGCAAATGGAACCTGGCATGAATTATGAACATGGAAAAATGGTAAGCTGAGAAAATGGAAACTAGTGTTTCCCATTCTACTTCTCTTTTCAGATATCTTATCATGTATTTCTCTCTCTCTTAATATGGATTTTCTGATGTTGTAGATGTACTGTGTTAAAATATAATAGCTTAATGCATCCTCAGTTTCTCTACATTCTCATTCCCTGATTGTCATAGGCCTGATTCACATTAATAAACTGATTAATATATTGAAAGAATATAGAAGAAGGTTGCAGGTTAGTCCTCTCTTTCAAATGGAAAGGAGCTGTACATACAGTATATACTAATAAATATATGTAGAGCTCATTTATGTAAAGCAGGGTCTGCCCCTTCACACTGACAAACTTCACATACCTACAAAAGAAATCTTCTCGAGTCTGAGCCAAAATTAGATGAGAATTTCCAGGGCCCATGGCCAAGGGTTGATTCAGCCCAGACCAGTTGGGGTTGCTGACTTATGGCAAAAATGCATCATCTGAATTCCAGATTGCATTTGCCCCCTGCCTCCCAAATCTCAGGTATTGTGCAACAGAATGTTTCTGCCAAATTGTAACTTTTAATATGGCTGAAAAGCAAAATGGTTTTAAAAACTCAGACAGCTGTCTGTCTGTCTGTCTGTCTGTCTGTCTGTCTGTCTATCTATCTATCTATCTATCTATCTATCTATCTATCTATCTATCCATCCATCCATCCATCCATCCATCCATCCATCCATCCATCCATCCACCTACCTACCTACCTACCTACCTACCTACCTACCTACCTACTGTATTTATCTATCTAGTATTTAATTTTCATTCAGGTTAAATGCAAATGAAATGAAATTGGATTTAATTTCAACCAACACTTTTGGAGCATAATGCTTAGTATGCAAGTCAAAGGCCAATTGTGGGGAGTAAGGAAGATGACCTTGATAGAAATAGGCCAGATCCATTACCAAAGCAACAAGGGCTTAGCCTTCTTGTGGAATAGATTTCTCCATGTGGTCTATGCAGTGGGCCTCGCACTAAATGAGCTCTTGGCCCCGTAAAAATAGTATATGTTATTATTTATTTATTTATTTATTTATTTTATTTACAGGACTTAAATGGCTGCCTCTCTCATATGTTGACTCTGGGTGTCTCACAACAATCCATAAAAATATGGTTAAAAACAAAAATACCCTTCCCCCCAGGTACCAGACCAAACCTCCTTGGACCTCAGCCCCCATCATAGCCCAATGCTTGGGGGAACAGCCAGGTCTTCACAGCCCTGTGGAAGGTTAAAAGGATAGGGATCTCTTGGATTTCTGATGGAAAGCTGTTCCAAAGGGCTGGGATAGCCACTGAGAAAGCACGTCTCCGAGGTCCCATCAGGTGGCAACTTTTAAAGGAAGGGACCTGGAACGTGCCTATCCTGGGGACCTCAAGTGCACCCATCCATAGCCTCAAATCCTCTTCTTGGAGACTTTCAGTGCAATTCTCCAAAGAATGAGTTATATTTTCACACATGTGTGAAAATATGGATATAATGTGGAATACAGGATTGGAAACTTTGTTTACAATCCAGATTTTACTGAGGCTTCTGTAATACTTTCAGTGTAGTTAATATTCATGTGTTTTCTTTTGAAAGCAAATGCCATTTATTACTTGAGAGAGCATATCTGACAGGATGTGGAGGCTTTTTTTAAAAAAAAAACACCATTAACATCTTGGTTTTTACATGTGAATGGAATTTGCTAAGAGTAAACCTTATGCGCTTATATTTTATTATAAATCCACAATCATAAATCACAGCAATGTTTTCCTGAATGTCAATATCTTCCCTCAGTTAACATTAAACATTTGATTTCTATGGCTTTGTTTCTGTTACTATAAACCTAACAGGTGGAACAGGCCATCAAAGACTTCAAGCCCAGACAATATAGATCCCTCCATTGGCAGAACATGGACCAGGTGAGGATCAAAGACAAATTAGGATTGATGGGCAATCAAGAACCTGAACCAGAAGTGTCCAAGTCAGTCTTGTGGGTTAAGCTATGACCTATGAGATAGAAAAACCATTCATACTCCATCCTTGAAAGGAGCTAACAGTCTTTAAAGGTTGATACAGGATATTCATTTCAGAAAGAATAATTACATAATTTACCACTGAGAGAAGAGGTCAGGAGTTCTTCATACTTCAGGGATTTAATCTTTAAAAAAAAAAAACTAGAATCCCAAGATTCAGTTATGAGACATATATAAAAACTGTAGTTAGTAATGAAGATAGATGAAAACCAGCAGTTCAAAATGTGAACCTAATTATCTACTCTACCCCATGAGCTTGGAGTACAAAT